>NW_027447404.1:0-300000 GCF_038048845.1 Mixophyes fleayi | reverse complement strand
TCTCTAATACACATGCATACTGGGCTCAATTTTATCACTTGCCAATTAGCATATTGGTATGTTTTTTGGACTGGATTTGGGCAGGGGCACTTGGGGAGAAGCTATCCTTGCACAATAAAGAATTACAAACTCCACAAAAGTGGATTATGGTCTGGGTTTCAATTGGATCCATGTGAGGCAGCAGTGCTAACTACTTTGCACCGTACCAACCATCTCAATACACATGCATGGTATTGCATGGAGACTCTCTGTTTTGTTTTATTTCATATCTTACCGCATGAATAATTTAGCTGATTATTCAGACAATACTGTTTTGTGCCTCTTGTATTTGTTTTATTTTGTCTCTGCTAGCTAGAGTTACATATATTGAACTGTGTTCACATTTCATATGACATCTTTAAGATAAAACAAAGCAAGGTTCCACTGAGAATTGAACTCAGATCGCTGGATTCAAAGTCCAAAGTGCTGACCATTACACCATGGAACCAACTATAGAAATGGCAATTTGAGTATTCTTTTAGGACTGCATTACCAGTGTTTGCCAATAGGGCCTCATCTTCTTATTGGAATAATTTGTTTCCACCTGCTTCATTATGGTGTAATACTATTGCGTACACAGATTGGATGAACATTTCAATTTCTCTTAACATAAAATACATCTCACCTTTTCATTTTTATTATGTTGAACAAAGTTAAAAGTACAAAAAATCCAGATTACAATTTTAGGAAAACCATTTGAAATGTTATTACCAGATAGAAACAACCTAAATTGTATCTCCCTTTACTTCTTGTCCAAATACAAATGGTTAGATTACTATGACTTGTATGGTTTCTCTGTATACCGTGCAGACTATGATAGCAATAAGCAGCATCAAAATAGTTTTTGCCAAAGTGATCAATGGATTTCGATTTTGACTAATGCTCAAGCTCCATTTCACTTCCAGTGAATGTAGCCTAGGACAACTGAGACCCCAAAAATTGCAATTCTGGCTTTGAATGCACAGGTTCGTTATCTATTAATTGAAGCACTGGGAGTTTTCCATATAAGGTCTTTTCCAGTTTATTTGTGCACCATGACTAAAATCTACTAAAATAATACATTTAAAATATATCCCTGTCTGTCCCAAAATGTCTTTGGCATTCCATTCCTTATTGAAGTGTTTAGCATTACTCTTCACAATCACTGTAGGAGGAAACTCTAGCTCACCATCTATGTGTGATATTATTACTGAAAAAGCAGCATGTATTTACATTTTTCCACTAGATTATCTTGACATCCTGTTCCATAAGCAGTGTCTGTATAACAGATCCCATACCCATATAGTAATGTCAATGTGTTGGAAAGCTGTGTGTGGTAAACTTCACAGACAATCCTCTTTTGGACAAGTCTTGTAGCAAACTAAGGAGCCTAATCTCCTGGGGTTCTCAGCTATCTGAAGCAGAGTGCCAATAGGATGTGATCAGGCTAATAGGTTCCTTGGGGAGAGTAAGGCTGCCCATTAGTCTCCCTTATTGCTCAAAAGAATGCTTTGATTGAGGTTCTTAAAGTCGAATGTATGGACTTGTTAGCCCTGTACTTCCAACTCACAGCAATTATTTCCAGGATTCAGGTAATAGGAGAAAAACCATCATCGGAAACAAAGTAAGAAACTGCACAGTAATCAAGAAGTGGACATCCACTCTAAAAGACTGTCCCGTGATTAAAAATATCCCAAACTAATAACCAGACTGCTAAGGAATAGAAGCCATTTGGTTTCAACAACATATCAAATCAGACTGAAGAGCTTGAAAGCCAGAATGCTAGCCAATTCACCACAAATCCCCACACCCAAGCTCATGCAGAAATGTTTTCATAAGGTTTTCAGTTTAGTATCTTGTTTTAGCCACCTTTTATATGAAATATACTGCAGCAGTAAATTCTTCTGCTGTGCATTAAATCTGTTTTATATACTGTTAACATGGTGTTTATCCTTTATTGATATAATGCCTGAATATTATACAGTGTTTTATGAATAACAATTTATCTATTCTCATTAGTCCCTGTCCCAGTGAGGTGTCAAGTCTAAATTCTCTAATACACATGCATACTGGGCTCAATTTTATCACTTGCCAATTAGCATATTGGTATGTTTTTTGGACTGGATTTGGGCAGGGGCACTTGGGGAGAAGCTATCCTTGCACAATAAAGAATTACAAACTCCACAAAAGTGGATTATGGTCTGGGTTTCAATTGGATCCATGTGAGGCAGCAGTGCTAACTACTTTGCACCGTACCAACCATCTCAATACACATGCATGGTATTGCATGGAGACTCTCTGTTTTGTTTTATTTCATATCTTACCGCATGAATAATTTAGCTGATTATTCAGACAATACTGTTTTGTGCCTCTTGTATTTGTTTTATTTTGTCTCTGCTAGCTAGAGTTACATATATTGAACTGTGTTCACATTTCATATGACATCTTTAAGATAAAACAAAGCAAGGTTCCACTGAGAATTGAACTCAGATCGCTGGATTCAAAGTCCAAAGTGCTGACCATTACACCATGGAACCAACTATAGAAATGGCAATTTGAGTATTCTTTTAGGACTGCATTACCAGTGTTTGCCAATAGGGCCTCATCTTCTTATTGGAATAATTTGTTTCCACCTGCTTCATTATGGTGTAATACTATTGCGTACACAGATTGGATGAACATTTCAATTTCTCTTAACATAAAATACATCTCACCTTTTCATTTTTATTATGTTGAACAAAGTTAAAAGTACAAAAAATCCAGATTACAATTTTAGGAAAACCATTTGAAATGTTATTACCAGATAGAAACAACCTAAATTGTATCTCCCTTTACTTCTTGTCCAAATACAAATGGTTAGATTACTATGACTTGTATGGTTTCTCTGTATACCGTGCAGACTATGATAGGAATAAGCAGCATCAAAATAGTTTTTGCCAAAGTGATCAATGGATTTCGATTTTGACTAATGCTCAAGCTCCATTTCACTTCCAGTGAATGTAGCCTAGGACAACTGAGACCCCTAAAATTGCAATTCTGGCTTTGAATGCACAGGTTCGTTATCTATTAATTGAAGCACTGGGAGTTTTCCATATAAGGTCTTTTCCAGTTTATTTGTGCACCATGACTAAAATCTACTAAAACAATACATTTAAAATATATCCCTGTCTGTCCCAAAATGTCTTTGGCATTCCATTCCTTATTGAAGTGTTTAGCATTACTCTTCACAATCACTGTAGGAGGAAACTCTAGCTCACCATCTATGTGTGATATTATTACTGAAAAAGCAGCATGTATTTACATTTTTCCACTAGATTATCTTGACATCCTGTTCCATAAGCAGTGTCTGTATAACAGATCCCATACCCATATAGTAATGTCAATGTGTTGGAAAGCTGTGTGTGGTAAACTTCACAGACAATCCTCTTTTGGACAAGTCTTGTAGCAAACTAAGGAGCCTAATCTCCTGGGGTTCTCAGCTATCTGAAGCAGAGTGCCAATAGGATGTGATCAGGCTAATAGGTTCCTTGGGGAGAGTAAGGCTGCCCATTAGTCTCCCTTATTGCTCAAAAGAATGCTTTGATTGAGGTTCTTAAAGTCGAATGTATGGACTTGTTAGCCCTGTACTTCCAACTCACAGCAATTATTTCCAGGATTCAGGTAATAGGAGAAAAACCATCATCGGAAACAAAGTAAGAAACTGCACAGTAATCAAGAAGTGGACATCCACTCTAAAAGACTGTCCCGTGATTAAAAATATCCCAAACTAATAACCAGACTGCTAAGGAATAGAAGCCATTTGGTTTCAACAACATATCAAATCAGACTGAAGAGCTTGAAAGCCAGAATGCTAGCCAATTCACCACAAATCCCCACACCCAAGCTCATGCAGAAATGTTTTCATAAGGTTTTCAGTTTAGTATCTTGTTTTAGCCACCTTTTATATGAAATATACTGCAGCAGTAAATTCTTCTGCTGTGCATTAAATCTGTTTTATATACTGTTAACATGGTGTTTATCCTTTATTGATATAATGCCTGAATATTATACAGTGTTTTATGAATAACAATTTATCTATTCTCATTAGTCCCTGTCCCAGTGAGGTGTCAAGTCTAAATTCTCTAATACACATGCATACTGGGCTCAATTTTATCACTTGCCAATTAGCATATTGGTATGTTTTTTGGACTGGATTTGGGCAGGGGCACTTGGGGAGAAGCTATCCTTGCACAATAAAGAATTACAAACTCCACAAAAGTGGATTATGGTCTGGGTTTCAATTGGATCCATGTGAGGCAGCAGTGCTAACTACTTTGCACCGTACCAACCATCTCAATACACATGCATGGTATTGCATGGAGACTCTCTGTTTTGTTTTATTTCATATCTTACCGCATGAATAATTTAGCTGATTATTCAGACAATACTGTTTTGTGCCTCTTGTATTTGTTTTATTTTGTCTCTGCTAGCTAGAGTTACATATATTGAACTGTGTTCACATTTCATATGACATCTTTAAGATAAAACAAAGCAAGGTTCCACTGAGAATTGAACTCAGATCGCTGGATTCAAAGTCCAAAGTGCTGACCATTACACCATGGAACCAACTATAGAATGGCAATTTGAGTATTCTTTTAGGACTGCATTACCAGTGTTTGCCAATAGGGCCTCATCTTCTTATTGGAATAATTTGTTTCCACCTGCTTCATTATGGTGTAATACTATTGCGTACACAGATTGGATGAACATTTCAATTTCTCTTAACATAAAATACATCTCACCTTTTCATTTTTATTATGTTGAACAAAGTTAAAAGTACAAAAAATCCAGATTACAATTTTAGGAAAACCATTTGAAATGTTATTACCAGATAGAAACAACCTAAATTGTATCTCCCTTTACTTCTTGTCCAAATACAAATGGTTAGATTACTATGACTTGTATGGTTTCTCTGTATACCGTGCAGACTATGATAGCAATAAGCAGCATCAAAATAGTTTTTGCCAAAGTGATCAATGGATTTCAATTTTGACTAATGCTCAAGCTCCATTTCACTTCCAGTGAATGTAGCCTAGGACAACTGAGACCCCAAAAATTGCAATTCTGGCTTTGAATGCACAGGTTCGTTATCTATTAATTGAAGCACTGGGAGTTTTCCATATAAGGTCTTTTCCAGTTTATTTGTGCACCATGACTAAAATCTACTAAAATAATACATTTAAAATATATCCCTGTCTGTCCCAAAATGTCTTTGGCATTCCATTCCTTATTGAAGTGTTTAGCATTACTCTTCACAATCACTGTAGGAGGAAACTCTAGCTCACCATCTATGTGTGATATTATTACTGAAAAAGCAGCATGTATTTACATTTTTCCACTAGATTATCTTGACATCCTGTTCCATAAGCAGTGTCTGTATAACAGATCCCATACCCATATAGTAATGTCAATGTGTTGGAAAGCTGTGTGTGGTAAACTTCACAGACAATCCTCTTTTGGACAAGTCTTGTAGCAAACTAAGGAGCCTAATCTCCTGGGGTTCTCAGCTATCTGAAGCAGAGTGCCAATAGGATGTGATCAGGCTAATAGGTTCCTTGGGGAGAGTAAGGCTGCCCATTAGTCTCCCTTATTGCTCAAAAGAATGCTTTGATTGAGGTTCTTAAAGTCGAATGTATGGACTTGTTAGCCCTGTACTTCCAACTCACAGCAATTATTTCCAGGATTCAGGTAATAGGAGAAAAACCATCATCGGAAACAAAGTAAGAAACTGCACAGTAATCAAGAAGTGGACATCCACTCTAAAAGACTGTCCCGTGATTAAAAATATCCCAAACTAATAACCAGACTGCTAAGGAATAGAAGCCATTTGGTTTCAACAACATATCAAATCAGACTGAAGAGCTTGAAAGCCAGAATGCTAGCCAATTCACCACAAATCCCCACACCCAAGCTCATGCAGAAATGTTTTCATAAGGTTTTCAGTTTAGTATCTTGTTTTAGCCACCTTTTATATGAAATATACTGCAGCAGTAAATTCTTCTGCTGTGCATTAAATCTGTTTTATATACTGTTAACATGGTGTTTATCCTTTATTGATATAATGCCTGAATATTATACAGTGTTTTATGAATAACAATTTATCTATTCTCATTAGTCCCTGTCCCAGTGAGGTGTCAAGTCTAAATTCTCTAATACACATGCATACTGGGCTCAATTTTATCACTTGCCAATTAGCATATTGGTATTTTTTTGGACTGGATTTGGGCAGGGGCACTTGGGGAGAAGCTATCCTTGCACAATAAAGAATTACAAACTCCACAAAAGTGGATTATGGTCTGGGTTTCAATTGGATCCATGTGAGGCAGCAGTGCTAACTACTTTGCACCGTACCAACCATCTCAATACACATGCATGGTATTGCATGGAGACTCTCTGTTTTGTTTTATTTCATATCTTACCGCATGAATAATTTAGCTGATTATTCAGACAATACTGTTTTGTGCCTCTTGTATTTGTTTTATTTTGTCTCTGCTAGCTAGAGTTACATATATTGAACTGTGTTCACATTTCATATGACATCTTTAAGATAAAACAAAGCAAGGTTCCACTGAGAATTGAACTCAGATCGCTGGATTCAAAGTCCAAAGTGCTAACCATTACACCATGGAACCAACTATAGAAATGGCAATTTGAGTATTCTTTTAGGACTGCATTACCAGTGTTTGCCAATAGGGCCTCATCTTCTTATTGGAATAATTTGTTTCCACCTGCTTCATTATGGTGTAATACTATTGCGTACACAGATTGGATGAACATTTCAATTTCTCTTAACATAAAATACATCTTACCTTTTCATTTTTATTATGTTGAACAAAGTTAAAAGTACAAAAAATCCAGATTACAATTTTAGGAAAACCATTTGAAATGTTATTACCAGATAGAAACAACCTAAATTGTATCTCCCTTTACTTCTTGTCCAAATACAAATGGTTAGATTACTATGACTTGTATGGTTTCTCTGTATACCGTGCAGACTATGATAGCAATAAGCAGCATCAAAATAGTTTTTGCCAAAGTGATCAATGGATTTCGATTTTGACTAATGCTCAAGCTCCATTTCACTTCCAGTGAATGTAGCCTAGGACAACTGAGACCCCTAAAATTGCAATTCTGGCTTTGAATGCACAGGTTCGTTATCTATTAATTGAAGCACTGGGAGTTTTCCATATAAGGTCTTTTCCACTTTATTTGTGCACCATGACTAAAATCTACTAAAATAATACATTTAAAATATATCCCTGTCTGTCCCAAAATGTCTTTGGCATTCCATTCCTTATTGAAGTGTTTAGCATTACTCTTCACAATCACTGTAGGAGGAAACTCTAGCTCACCATCTATGTGTGATATTATTACTGAAAAAGCAGCATGTATTTACATTTTTCCACTAGATTATCTTGACATCCTGTTGCATAAGCAGTGTCTGTATAACAGATCCCATACCCATATAGTAATGTCAATGTGTTGGAAAGCTGTGTGTGGTAAACTTCACAGACAATCCTCTTTTGGACAAGTCTTGTAGCAAACTTAGGAGTCTAATCTCCTGGGGTTCTCAGCTATCTGAAGCAAAGTGCCAATAGGATGTGATCAGGCTGATAGGTTCCTTGGGGAGAGTAAGGCTGCCCATAAGTCTCCCTTATTGCTCAAAAGAATGCTTTGATTGAGGTTCTTAAAGTCGAATGCATGGACTTGTTAGCCCTGTACTTCCAACTCACAGCAATTGGATGCAGGATTCAGGTAATAGGAGAAAAACCATCATCGGAAACAAAGTAATAAACTGCACAGTAATCAAGAAGTGGACATCCACTCTAAAAGACTGTCCCGTGATTAAAAATATCCCAAACTAATAACCAGACTGCTAAGGAATAGAAGCCATTTGGTTTCAACAACATATCAAATCAGACTGAAGAGCTTGAAAGCCAGAATGCTAGCCAATTCACCACAAATCCCCACACCCAAGCTCATGCAGAAATGTTTTCATAAGGTTTTCAGTTTAGTATCTTGTTTTAGCCACCTTTTATATGAAATATACTGCAGCAGTAAATTCTTCTGCTGTGCATTAAATCTGTTTTATATACTGTTAACATGGTGTTTATCCTTTATTGATATAATGCCTGAATATTATACAGTGTTTTATGAATAACAATTTATCTATTCTCATTAGTCCCTGTCCCAGTGAGGTGTCAAGTCTAAATTCTCTAATACACATGCATACTGGGCTCAATTTTATCACTTGCCAATTAGCATATTGGTATTTTTTTGGACTGGATTTGGGCAGGGGCACTTGGGGAGAAGCTATCCTTGCACAATAAAGAATTACAAACTCCACAAAAGTGGATTATGGTCTGGGTTTCAATTGGATCCATGTGAGGCAGCAGTGCTAACTACTTTGCACCGTACCAACCATCTCAATACACATGCATGGTATTGCATGGAGACTCTCTGTTTTGTTTTATTTCATATCTTACCGCATGAATAATTTAGCTGATTATTCAGACAATACTGTTTTGTGCCTCTTGTATTTGTTTTATTTTGTCTCTGCTAGCTAGAGTTACATATATTGAACTGTGTTCACATTTCATATGACATCTTTAAGATAAAACAAAAGCAAGGTTCCACTGAGATTTGAACTCAGATCGCTGGATTCAAAGTCCAAAGTGCTAACCATTACACCATGGAACCAACTATAGAAATGGCAATTTGAGTATTCTTTTAGGACTGCATTACCAGTGTTTGCCAATAGGGCTGCATCTTCTTATTGGAATTATTTGTTTCCACCTGCTTCATTATGGTGTAATACTATTGCGTACACAGATTGGATGAACATTTCAATTTCTCTTAACATAAAATACATCTCACCTTTTCATTTTTATTATGTTGAACAAAGTTAAAAGTACAAAAAATCCAGATTACAATTTTAGGAAAACCATTTGAAATGTTATTACCAGATAGAAACAACCTAAATTGTATCTCCCTTTACTTCTTGTCCAAATACAAATGGTTAGATTACTATGACTTGTATGGTTTCTCTGTATACCGTGCAGACTATGATAGCAATAAGCAGCATCAAAATAGTTTTTGCCAAAGTGATCAATGGATTTCAATTTTGACTAATGCTCAAGCTCCATTTCACTTCCAGTGAATGTAGCCTAGGACAACTGAGACCCCAAAAATTGCAATTCTGGCTTTGAATGCACAGGTTCGTTATCTATTAATTGAAGCACTGGGAGTTTTCCATATAAGGTCTTTTCCAGTTTATTTGTGCACCATGACTAAAATCTACTAAAATAATACATTTAAAATATATCCCTGTCTGTCCCAAAATGTCTTTGGCATTCCATTCCTTATTGAAGTGTTTAGCATTACTCTTCACAATCACTGTAGGAGGAAACTCTAGCTCACCATCTATGTGTGATATTATTACTGAAAAAGCAGCATGTATTTACATTTTTCCACTAGATTATCTTGACATCCTGTTCCATAAGCAGTGTCTGTATAACAGATCCCATACCCATATAGTAATGTCAATGTGTTGGAAAGCTGTGTGTGGTAAACTTCACAGACAATCCTCTTTTGGACAAGTCTTGTAGCAAACTAAGGAGCCTAATCTCCTGGGGTTCTCAGCTATCTGAAGCAGAGTGCCAATAGGATGTGATCAGGCTAATAGGTTCCTTGGGGAGAGTAAGGCTGCCCATTAGTCTCCCTTATTGCTCAAAAGAATGCTTTGATTGAGGTTCTTAAAGTCGAATGTATGGACTTGTTAGCCCTGTACTTCCAACTCACAGCAATTATTTCCAGGATTCAGGTAATAGGAGAAAAACCATCATCGGAAACAAAGTAAGAAACTGCACAGTAATCAAGAAGTGGACATCCACTCTAAAAGACTGTCCCGTGATTAAAAATATCCCAAACTAATAACCAGACTGCTAAGGAATAGAAGCCATTTGGTTTCAACAACATATCAAATCAGACTGAAGAGCTTGAAAGCCAGAATGCTAGCCAATTCACCACAAATCCCCACACCCAAGCTCATGCAGAAATGTTTTCATAAGGTTTTCAGTTTAGTATCTTGTTTTAGCCACCTTTTATATGAAATATACTGCAGCAGTAAATTCTTCTGCTGTGCATTAAATCTGTTTTATATACTGTTAACATGGTGTTTATCCTTTATTGATATAATGCCTGAATATTATACAGTGTTTTATGAATAACAATTTATCTATTCTCATTAGTCCCTGTCCCAGTGAGGTGTCAAGTCTAAATTCTCTAATACACATGCATACTGGGCTCAATTTTATCACTTGCCAATTAGCATATTGGTATTTTTTTGGACTGGATTTGGGCAGGGGCACTTGGGGAGAAGCTATCCTTGCACAATAAAGAATTACAAACTCCACAAAAGTGGATTATGGTCTGGGTTTCAATTGGATCCATGTGAGGCAGCAGTGCTAACTACTTTGCACCGTACCAACCATCTCAATACACATGCATGGTATTGCATGGAGACTCTCTGTTTTGTTTTATTTCATATCTTACCGCATGAATAATTTAGCTGATTATTCAGACAATACTGTTTTGTGCCTCTTGTATTTGTTTTATTTTGTCTCTGCTAGCTAGAGTTACATATATTGAACTGTGTTCACATTTCATATGACATCTTTAAGATAAAACAAAGCAAGGTTCCACTGAGAATTGAACTCAGATCGCTGGATTCAAAGTCCAAAGTGCTAACCATTACACCATGGAACCAACTATAGAAATGGCAATTTGAGTATTCTTTTAGGACTGCATTACCAGTGTTTGCCAATAGGGCCTCATCTTCTTATTGGAATAATTTGTTTCCACCTGCTTCATTATGGTGTAATACTATTGCGTACACAGATTGGATGAACATTTCAATTTCTCTTAACATAAAATACATCTTACCTTTTCATTTTTATTATGTTGAACAAAGTTAAAAGTACAAAAAATCCAGATTACAATTTTAGGAAAACCATTTGAAATGTTATTACCAGATAGAAACAACCTAAATTGTATCTCCCTTTACTTCTTGTCCAAATACAAATGGTTAGATTACTATGACTTGTATGGTTTCTCTGTATACCGTGCAGACTATGATAGCAATAAGCAGCATCAAAATAGTTTTTGCCAAAGTGATCAATGGATTTCGATTTTGACTAATGCTCAAGCTCCATTTCACTTCCAGTGAATGTAGCCTAGGACAACTGAGACCCCTAAAATTGCAATTCTGGCTTTGAATGCACAGGTTCGTTATCTATTAATTGAAGCACTGGGAGTTTTCCATATAAGGTCTTTTCCACTTTATTTGTGCACCATGACTAAAATCTACTAAAATAATACATTTAAAATATATCCCTGTCTGTCCCAAAATGTCTTTGGCATTCCATTCCTTATTGAAGTGTTTAGCATTACTCTTCACAATCACTGTAGGAGGAAACTCTAGCTCACCATCTATGTGTGATATTATTACTGAAAAAGCAGCATGTATTTACATTTTTCCACTAGATTATCTTGACATCCTGTTGCATAAGCAGTGTCTGTATAACAGATCCCATACCCATATAGTAATGTCAATGTGTTGGAAAGCTGTGTGTGGTAAACTTCACAGACAATCCTCTTTTGGACAAGTCTTGTAGCAAACTTAGGAGTCTAATCTCCTGGGGTTCTCAGCTATCTGAAGCAAAGTGCCAATAGGATGTGATCAGGCTGATAGGTTCCTTGGGGAGAGTAAGGCTGCCCATAAGTCTCCCTTATTGCTCAAAAGAATGCTTTGATTGAGGTTCTTAAAGTCGAATGCATGGACTTGTTAGCCCTGTACTTCCAACTCACAGCAATTGGATGCAGGATTCAGGTAATAGGAGAAAAACCATCATCGGAAACAAAGTAATAAACTGCACAGTAATCAAGAAGTGGACATCCACTCTAAAAGACTGTCCCGTGATTAAAAATATCCCAAACTAATAACCAGACTGCTAAGGAATAGAAGCCATTTGGTTTCAACAACATATCAAATCAGACTGAAGAGCTTGAAAGCCAGAATGCTAGCCAATTCACCACAAATCCCCACACCCAAGCTCATGCAGAAATGTTTTCATAAGGTTTTCAGTTTAGTATCTTGTTTTAGCCACCTTTTATATGAAATATACTGCAGCAGTAAATTCTTCTGCTGTGCATTAAATCTGTTTTATATACTGTTAACATGGTGTTTATCCTTTATTGATATAATGCCTGAATATTATACAGTGTTTTATGAATAACAATTTATCTATTCTCATTAGTCCCTGTCCCAGTGAGGTGTCAAGTCTAAATTCTCTAATACACATGCATACTGGGCTCAATTTTATCACTTGCCAATTAGCATATTGGTATTTTTTTGGACTGGATTTGGGCAGGGGCACTTGGGGAGAAGCTATCCTTGCACAATAAAGAATTACAAACTCCACAAAAGTGGATTATGGTCTGGGTTTCAATTGGATCCATGTGAGGCAGCAGTGCTAACTACTTTGCACCGTACCAACCATCTCAATACACATGCATGGTATTGCATGGAGACTCTCTGTTTTGTTTTATTTCATATCTTACCGCATGAATAATTTAGCTGATTATTCAGACAATACTGTTTTGTGCCTCTTGTATTTGTTTTATTTTGTCTCTGCTAGCTAGAGTTACATATATTGAACTGTGTTCACATTTCATATGACATCTTTAAGATAAAACAAAAGCAAGGTTCCACTGAGATTTGAACTCAGATCGCTGGATTCAAAGTCCAAAGTGCTAACCATTACACCATGGAACCAACTATAGAAATGGCAATTTGAGTATTCTTTTAGGACTGCATTACCAGTGTTTGCCAATAGGGCTGCATCTTCTTATTGGAATTATTTGTTTCCACCTGCTTCATTATGGTGTAATACTATTGCGTACACAGATTGGATGAACATTTCAATTTCTCTTAACATAAAATAGATCTTACCTTTTCATTTTTATTATGTTGAACAAAGTTAAAAGTACAAAAAATCCAGATTACAATTTTAGGAAAACCATTTGAAATGTTATTACCAGATAGAAACAACCTAAATTGTATCTCCCTTTACTTCTTGTCCAAATAGAAATGGTTAGATTACTATGACTTGTATGGTTTCTCTGTATACCGTGCAGACTATGATAGCAATAAGCAGCATCAAAATAGTTTTTGCCAAAGTGATCAATGGATTTCGATTTTGACTAATGCTCAAGCTCCATTTCACTTCCAGTGAATGTAGCCTAGGACAACTGAGACCCCTAAAATTGCAATTCTGGCTTTGAATGCACAGGTTCGTTATCTATTAATTGAAGCACTGGGAGTTTTCCATATAAGGTCTTTTCCACTTTATTTGTGCACCATGACTAAAATCTACTAAAACAATACATTTAAAATATATCCCTGTCTGTCCCAAAATGTCTTTGGCATTCCATTCCTTATTGAAGTGTTTAGCATTACTCTTCACAATCACTGTAGGAGGAAACTCTAGCTCACCATCTATGTGTGATATTATTACTGAAAAAGCAGCATGTATTTACATTTTTCCACTAGATTATCTTGACATCCTGTTCCATAAGCAGTGTCTGTATAACAGATCCCATACCCATATAGTAATGTCAATGTGTTGGAAAGCTGTGTGTGGTAAACTTCACAGATAATCCTCTTTTGGACAAGTCTTGTAGCAAACTAAGGAGTCTAATCTCCTGGGGTTCTCAGCTATCTGAAGCAGAGTGCCAATAGGATGTGATCAGGCTGATAGGTTCCTTGGGGAGAGTAAGGCTGCCCATTAGTCTCCCTTATTGCTCAAAAGAATGCTTTGATTGAGGTTCTTAAAGTCGAATGTATGGACTTGTTAGCCCTGTACTTCCAACTCACAGCAATTATTTCCAGGATTCAGGTAATAGGAGAAAAACCATCATCGGAAACAAAGTAAGAAACTGCACAGTAATAAAGAAGTGGACATCCACTCTAAAAGACTGTCCCGTGATTAAAAATATCCCAAACTAATAACCAGACTGCTAAGGAATAGAAGCCATTTGGTTTCAACAACATATCAAATCAGACTGAAGAGCTTGAAAGCCAGAATGCTAGCCAATTCACCACAAATCCCCACACCCAAGCTCATGCAGAAATGTTTTCATAAGGTTTTCAGTTTAGTATCTTGTTTTAGCCACCTTTTATATGAAATATACTGCAGCAGTAAATTCTTCTGCTGTGCATTAAATCTGTTTTATATACTGTTAACATGGTGTTTATCCTTTATTGATATAATGCCTGAATATTATACAGTGTTTTATGAATAACAAATTATCTATTCTCATTAGTCCCTGTCCCAGTGAGGTGTCAAGTCTAAATTCTCTAATACACATGCATACTGGGCTCAATTTTATCACTTGCCAATTAGCATATTGGTATGTTTTTTGGACTGGATTTGGGCAGGGGCACTTGGGGAGAAGCTATCCTTGCACAATAAAGAATTACAAACTCCACAAAAGTGGATTATGGTCTGGGTTTCAATTGGATCCATGTGAGGCAGCAGTGCTAACTACTTTGCAACGTACCAACCATCTCAATACACATGCATGGTATTGCATGGAGACTCTCTGTTTTGTTTTATTTCATATCTTACCGCATGAATAATTTAGCTGATTATTCAGACAATACTGTTTTGTGCCTCTTATATTTGTTTTATTTTGTCTCTGCTAGCTAGAGTTACATATATTGAACTGTGTTCACATTTCATATGACATCTTTAAGATAAAACAAAGCAAGGTTCCACTGAGAATTGAACTCAGATCGCTGGATTCAAAGTCCAAAGTGCTGACCATTACACCATGGAACCAACTATAGAAATGGCAATTTGAGTATTCTTTTAGGACTGCATTACCAGTGTTTGCCAATAGGGCCTCATCTTCTTATTGGAATAATTTGTTTCCACCTGCTTCATTATGGTGTAATACTATTGCGTACACAGATTGGATGAACATTTCAATTTCTCTTAACATAAAATACATCTTACCTTTTCATTTTTATTATGTTGAACAAAGTTAAAAGTACAAAAAATCCAGATTACAATTTTAGGAAAACCATTTGAAATGTTATTACCAGATAGAAACAACCTAAATTCTATCTCCCTTTGCTGCTTGTCCAAATACAAATGGTTAGATTACTATGACTTGTATGGTTTCTCTGTATACCGTGCAGACTATGATAGCAATAAGCAGCATCAAAATAGTTTTTGCCAAAGTGATCAATGGATTTCGATTTTGACTAATGCTCAAGCTCCATTTCACTTCCAGTGAATGTAGCCTAGGACAACCGAGACCCCTAAAATTGCAATTCTGGCTTTGAATGCACAGGTTCGTTATCTATTAATTGAAGCACTGGGAGTTTTCCATATAAGGTCTTTTCCACTTTATTTGTGCACATGACTAAAATCTACTACTACAATACATTTAAAATATATCCCTGTCTGTCCCAAAATGTCTTTGGCATTTCATGCCTTATTGAAGTGTTTAGCATTACTCTTCACAATCACTGTAGGAGGAAACTCTAGCTCACCATCTATGTGTGATATTATTACTGAAAAAGCAGCATGTATTTACATTTTTCCACTAGATTATCTTGACATCCTGTTGCATAAGCAGTGTCTGTATAACAGATCCCATACCCATATAGTAATGTCAATGTGTTGGAAAGCTGTGTGTGGTCAACTTCACAGATAATCCTCTTTTGGACAAGTCTTGTAGCAAACTTAGGAGTCTAATCTCCTGGGGTTCTCAGCTATCTGAAGCAAAGTGCCAATAGGATGTGATCAGGCTGATAGGTTCCTTGGGGAGAGTAAGGCTGCCCATAAGTCTCCCTTATTGCTCAAAAGAATGCTTTGATTGAGGTTCTTAAAGTCGAATGCAAGGACTTGTTAGCCCTGTACTTCCAACTCACAGCAATTGGATGCAGGATTCAGGTAATAGGAGAAAAACCATCATCGGAAACAAAGTAATAAACTGCACAGTAATCAAGAAGTGGACATCCACTCTAAAAGACTGTCCCGTGATTAAAAATATCCCAAACTAATAACCAGACTGCTAAGGAATAGAAGCCATTTGGTTTCAACAACATATCAAATCAGACTGAAGAGCTTGAAAGCCAGAATGCTAGCCAATTCACCACAAATCCCCACACCCAAGCTCATGCAGAAATGTTTTCATAAGGTTTTCAGTTTAGTATCTTGTTTTAGCCACCTTTTATATGAAATATACTGCAGCAGTAAATTCTTCTGCTGTGCATTAAATCTGTTTTATATACTGTTAACATGGTGTTTATCCTTTATTGATATAATGCCTGAATATTATACAGTGTTTTATGAATAACAATTTATCTATTCTCATTAGTCCCTGTCCCAGTGAGGTGTCAAGTCTAAATTCTCTAATACACATGCATACTGGGCTCAATTTTATCACTTGCCAATTAGCATATTGGTATTTTTTTGGACTGGATTTGGGCAGGGGCACTTGGGGAGAAGCTATCCTTGCACAATAAAGAATTACAAACTCCACAAAAGTGGATTATGGTCTGGGTTTCAATTGGATCCATGTGAGGCAGCAGTGCTAACTACTTTGCACCGTACCAACCATCTCAATACACATGCATGGTATTGCATGGTATTGCATGGAGACTCTCTGTTTTGTTTTATTTCATATCTTACCGCATGAATAATTTAGCTGATTATTCAGACAATACTGTTTTGTGCCTCTTGTATTTGTTTTATTTTGTCTCTGCTAGCTAGAGTTACATATATTGAACTGTGTTCACATTTCATATGACATCTTTAAGATAAAACAAAAGCAAGGTTCCACTGAGATTTGAACTCAGATCGCTGGATTCAAAGTCCAAAGTGCTGACCATTACACCATGGAACCAACTATAGAAATGGCAATTTGAGTATTCTTTTAGGACTGCATTACCAGTGTTTGCCAATAGGGCTGCATCTTCTTATTGGAATTATTTGTTTCCACCTGCTTCATTATGGTGTAATACTATTGCGTACACAGATTGGATGAACATTTCAATTTCTCTTAACATAAAATAGATCTTACCTTTTCATTTTTATTATGTTGAACAAAGTTAAAAGTACAAAAAATCCAGATTACAATTTTAGGAAAACCATTTGAAATGTTATTACCAGATAGAAACAACCTAAATTGTATCTCCCTTTACTTCTTGTCCAAATAGAAATGGTTAGATTACTATGACTTGTATGGTTTCTCTGTATACCGTGCAGACTATGATAGCAATAAGCAGCATCAAAATAGTTTTTGCCAAAGTGATCAATGGATTTCGATTTTGACTAATGCTCAAGCTCCATTTCACTTCCAGTGAATGTAGCCTAGGACAACTGAGACCCCTAAAATTGCAATTCTGGCTTTGAATGCACAGGTTCGTTATCTATTAATTGAAGCACTGGGAGTTTTCCATATAAGGTCTTTTCCACTTTATTTGTGCACCATGACTAAAATCTACTAAAACAATACATTTAAAATATATCCCTGTCTGTCCCAAAATGTCTTTGGCATTCCATTCCTTATTGAAGTGTTTAGCATTACTCTTCACAATCACTGTAGGAGGAAACTCTAGCTCACCATCTATGTGTGATATTATTACTGAAAAAGCAGCATGTATTTATATTTTTCCACTAGATTATCTTGACATCCTGTTCCATAAGCAGTGTCTGTATAACAGATCCCATACCCATATAGTAATGTCAATGTGTTGGAAAGCTGTGTGTGGTAAACTTCACAGACAATCCTCTTTTGGACAAGTCTTGTAGCAAACTAAGGAGCCTAATCTCCTGGGGTTCTCAGCTATCTGAAGCAGAGTGCCAATAGGATGTGATCAGGCTAATAGGTTCCTTGGGGAGAGTAAGGCTGCCCATTAGTCTCCCTTATTGCTCAAAAGAATGCTTTGATTGAGGTTCTTAAAGTCGAATGTATGGACTTGTTAGCCCTGTACTTCCAACTCACAGCAATTATTTCCAGGATTCAGGTAATAGGAGAAAAACCATCATCGGAAACAAAGTAAGAAACTGCACAGTAATCAAGAAGTGGACATCCACTCTAAAAGACTGTCCCGTGATTAAAAATATCCCAAACTAATAACCAGACTGCTAAGGAATAGAAGCCATTTGGTTTCAACAACATATCAAATCAGACTGAAGAGCTTGAAAGCCAGAATGCTAGCCAATTCACCACAAATCCCCACACCCAAGCTCATGCAGAAATGTTTTCATAAGGTTTTCAGTTTAGTATCTTGTTTTAGCCACCTTTTATATGAAATATACTGCAGCAGTAAATTCTTCTGCTGTGCATTAAATCTGTTTTATATACTGTTAACATGGTGTTTATCCTTTATTGATATAATGCCTGAATATTATACAGTGTTTTATGAATAACAATTTATCTATTCTCATTAGTCCCTGTCCCAGTGAGGTGTCAAGTCTAAATTCTCTAATACACATGCATACTGGGCTCAATTTTATCACTTGCCAATTAGCATATTGGTATGTTTTTTGGACTGGATTTGGGCAGGGGCACTTGGGGAGAAGCTATCCTTGCACAATAAAGAATTACAAACTCCACAAAAGTGGATTATGGTCTGGGTTTCAATTGGATCCATGTGAGGCAGCAGTGCTAACTACTTTGCAACGTACCAACCATCTCAATACACATGCATGGTATTGCATGGAGACTCTCTGTTTTGTTTTATTTCATATCTTACCGCATGAATAATTTAGCTGATTATTCAGACAATACTGTTTTGTGCCTCTTATATTTGTTTTATTTTGTCTCTGCTAGCTAGAGTTACATATATTGAACTGTGTTCACATTTCATATGACATCTTTAAGATAAAACAAAGCAAGGTTCCACTGAGAATTGAACTCAGATCGCTGGATTCAAAGTCCAAAGTGCTAACCATTACACCATGGAACCAACTATAGAAATGGCAATTTGAGTATTCTTTTAGGACTGCATTACCAGTGTTTGCCAATAGGGCCTCATCTTCTTATTGGAATAATTTGTTTCCACCTGCTTCATTATGGTGTAATACTATTGCGTACACAGATTGGATGAACATTTCAATTTCTCTTAACATAAAATACATCTTACCTTTTCATTTTTATTATGTTGAACAAAGTTAAAAGTACAAAAAATCCAGATTACAATTTTAGGAAAACCATTTGAAATGTTATTACCAGATAGAAACAACCTAAATTCTATCTCCCTTTGCTGCTTGTCCAAATACAAATGGTTAGATTACTATGACTTGTATGGTTTCTCTGTATACCGTGCAGACTATGATAGCAATAAGCAGCATCAAAATAGTTTTTGCCAAAGTGATCAATGGATTTCGATTTTGACTAATGCTCAAGCTCCATTTCACTTCCAGTGAATGTAGCCTAGGACAACCGAGACCCCTAAAATTGCAATTCTGGCTTTGAATGCACAGGTTCGTTATCTATTAATTGAAGCACTGGGAGTTTTCCATATAAGGTCTTTTCCACTTTATTTGTGCACATGACTAAAATCTACTACTACAATACATTTAAAATATATCCCTGTCTGTCCCAAAATGTCTTTGGCATTTCATGCCTTATTGAAGTGTTTAGCATTACTCTTCACAATCACTGTAGGAGGAAACTCTAGCTCACCATCTATGTGTGATATTATTACTGAAAAAGCAGCATGTATTTACATTTTTCCACTAGATTATCTTGACATCCTGTTGCATAAGCAGTGTCTGTATAACAGATCCCATACCCATATAGTAATGTCAATGTGTTGGAAAGCTGTGTGTGGTCAACTTCACAGATAATCCTCTTTTGGACAAGTCTTGTAGCAAACTTAGGAGTCTAATCTCCTGGGGTTCTCAGCTATCTGAAGCAAAGTGCCAATAGGATGTGATCAGGCTGATAGGTTCCTTGGGGAGAGTAAGGCTGCCCATTAGTCTCCCTTATTGCTCAAAAGAATGCTTTGATTGAGGTTCTTAAAGTCGAATGCATGGACTTGTTAGCCCTGTACTTCCAACTCACAGCAATTGGATGCAGGATTCAGGTAATAGGAGAAAAACCATCATCGGAAACAAAGTAATAAACTGCACAGTAATCAAGAAGTGGACATCCACTCTAAAAGACTGTCCCGTGATTAAAAATATCGCAAACTAATAACCAGACTGCTAAGGAATAGAAGCCATTTGGTTTCAACAACATATCAAATCAGACTGAAGAGCTTGAAAGCCAGAATGCTAGCCAATTCACCACAAATCCCCACACCCAAGCTCATGCAGAAATGTTTTCATAAGGTTTTCAGTTTAGTATCTTGTTTTAGCCACCTTTTATATGAAATATACTGCAGCAGTAAATTCTTCTGCTGTGCATTAAATCTGTTTTATATACTGTTAACATGGTGTTTATCCTTTATTGATATAATGCCTGAATATTATACAGTGTTTTATGAATAACAATTTATCTATTCTCATTAGTCCCTGTCCCAGTGAGGTGTCAAGTCTAAATTCTCTAATACACATGCATACTGGGCTCAATTTTATCACTTGCCAATTAGCATATTGGTATTTTTTTGGACTGGATTTGGGCAGGGGCACTTGGGGAGAAGCTATCCTTGCACAATAAAGAATTACAAACTCCACAAAAGTGGATTATGGTCTGGGTTTCAATTGGATCCATGTGAGGCAGCAGTGCTAACTACTTTGCACCGTACCAACCATCTCAATACACATGCATGGTATTGCATGGAGACTCTCTGTTTTGTTTTATTTCATATCTTACCGCATGAATAATTTAGCTGATTATTCAGACAATACTGTTTTGTGCCTCTTGTATTTGTTTTATTTTGTCTCTGCTAGCTAGAGTTACATATATTGAACTGTGTTCACATTTCATATGACATCTTTAAGATAAAACAAAGCAAGGTTCCACTGAGATTTGAACTCAGATCGCTGGATTCAAAGTCCAAAGTGCTGACCATTACACCATGGAACCAACTATAGAAATGGCAATTTGAGTATTCTTTTAGGACTGCATTACCAGTGTTTGCCAATAGGGCTGCATCTTCTTATTGGAATAATTTGTTTCCACCTGCTTCATTATGGTGTAATACTATTGCGTACACAGATTGGATGAACATTTCAATTTCTCTTAACATAAAATACATCTTACCTTTTCATTTTTATTATGTTGAACAAAGTTAAAAGTACAAAAAATCCAGATTACAATTTTAGGAAAACCATTTGAAATGTTATTACCAGATAGAAACAACCTAAATTGTATCTCCCTTTACTTCTTGTCCAAATAGAAATGGTTAGATTACTATGACTTGTATGGTTTCTCTGTATACCGTGCAGACTATGATAGCAATAAGCAGCATCAAAATAGTTTTTGCCAAAGTGATCAATGGATTTCGATTTTGACTAATGCTCAAGCTCCATTTCACTTCCAGTGAATGTAGCCTAGGACAACCGAGACCCCTAAAATTGCAATTCTGGCTTTGAATGCACAGGTTCGTTATCTATTAATTGAAGCACTGGGAGTTTTCCATATAAGGTCTTTTCCAGTTTATTTGTGCACCATGACTAAAATCTACTAAAACAATACATTTAAAATATATCCCTGTCTGTCCCAAAATGTCTTTGGCATTCCATTCCTTATTGAAGTGTTTAGCATTACTCTTCACAATCACTGTAGGAGGAAACTCTAGCTCACCATCTATGTGTGATATTATTACTGAAAAAGCAGCATGTATTTACATTTTTCCACTAGATTATCTTGACATCCTGTTCCATAAGCAGTGTCTGTATAACAGATCCCATACCCATATAGTAATGTCAATGTGTTGGAAAGCTGTGTGTGGTCAACTTCACAGACAATCCTCTTTTGGACAAGTCTTGTAGCAAACTAAGGAGCCTAATCTCCTGGGGTTCTCAGCTATCTGAAGCAGAGTGCCAATAGGATGTGATCAGGCTGATAGGTTCCTTGGGGAGAGTAAGGCTGCCCATTAGTCTCCCTTATTGCTCAAAAGAATGCTTTAATTGAGGTTCTTAAAGTCGAATGTATGGACTTGTTAGCCCTGTACTTCCAACTCACAGCAATTATTTCCAGGATGCAGGTAATAGGAGAAAAACCATCATCGGAAACAAAGTAAGAAACTGCACAGTAATCAAGAAGTGGACATCCACTCTAAAAGACTGTCCCGTGATTAAAAATATCCCAAACTAATAACCAGACTGCTAAGAAATAGAAGCCATTTGGTTTCAACAACATATCAAATCAGACTGAAGAGCTTGAAAGCCAGAATGCTAGCCAATTCACCACAAATCCCCACACCCAAGCTCATGCAGAAATGTTTTCATAAGGTTTTCAGTTTAGTATCTTGTTTTAGCCACCTTTTATATGAAATATACTGCAGCAGTAAATTCTTCTGCTGTGCATTAAATCTGTTTTATATACTGTTAACATGGTGTTTATCCTTTATTGATATAATGCCTGAATATTATACAGTGTTTTATGAATAACAATTTATCTATTCTCATTAGTCCCTGTCCCAGTGAGGTGTCAAGTCTAAATTCTCTAATACACATGCATACTGGGCTCAATTTTATCACTTGCCAATTAGCATATTGGTATGTTTTTTGGACTGGATTTGGGCAGGGGCACTTGAGGAGAAGCTATCCTTGCACAATAAAGAATTATAAACTCCACAAAAGTGGATTGTGGTCTGGGTTTCAATTGGATCCATGTGAGGCAGCAGTGCTAACTACTTTGCACCGTACCAACCATCTCAATACACATGCATGGTATTGCATGGAGACTCTCTGTTTTGTTTTATTTCATATCTTACCGCATGAATAATTTAGCTGATTATTCAGACAATACTGTTTTGTGCCTCTTGTATTTGTTTTATTTTGTCTCTGCTAGCTAGAGTTACATATATTGAACTGTGTTCACATTTCATATGACATCTTTAAGATAAAACAAAAGCAAGGTTCCACTGAGATTTGAACCCAGATCGCTGGATTCAAAGTCCAAAGTGCTAACCATTACACCATGGAACCAACTATAGAAATGGCAATTTGAGTATTCCTTTAGGACTGCATTACCAGTGTTTGCCAATAGGGCTGCATCTTCTTATTGGAATAATTTGTTTCCACCTGCTTCATTATGGTGTAATACTATTGCGTACACAGATTGGATGAACATTTCAATTTCTCTTAACATAAAATACATCTTACCTTTTCATTTTTATTATGTTGAACAAAGTTAAAAGTACAAAAAATCCAGATTACAATTTTAGGAAAACCATTTGAAATGTTATTACCAGATAGAAACAACCTAAATTGTATCTCCCTTTACTTCTTGTCCAAATAGAAATGGTTAGATTACTATGACTTGTATGGTTTCTCTGTATACCGTGCAGACTATGATAGCAATAAGCAGCATCAAAATAGTTTTTGCCAAAGTGATCAATGGATTTCGATTTTGACTAATGCTCAAGCTCCATTTCACTTCCAGTGAATGTAGCCTAGGACAACTGAGACCCCTAAAATTGCAATTTTGGCTTTGAATGCACAGGTTCGTTATCTATTAATTGAAGCACTGGGAGTTTTCCATATAAGGTCTTTTCCACTTTATTTGTGCACCATGACTAAAATCTACTAAAACAATACATTTAAAATATATCCCTGTCTGTCCCAAAATGTCTTTGGCATTCCATTCCTTATTGAAGTGTTTAGCATTACTCTTCACAATCACTGTAGGAGGAAACTCTAGCTCACCATCTATGTGTGATATTATTACTGAAAAAGCAGCATGTATTTACATTTTTCCACTAGATTATCTTGACATCCTGTTCCATAAGCAGTGTCTGTATAACAGATCCCATACCCATATAGTAATGTCAATGTGTTGGAAAGCTGTGTGTGGTCAACTTCACAGACAATCCTCTTTTGGACAAGTCTTGTAGCAAACTAAGGAGCCTAATCTCCTGGGGTTCTCAGCTATCTGAAGCAGAGTGCCAATAGGATGTGATCAGGCTGATAGGTTCCTTGGGGAGAGTAAGGCTGCCCATAAGTCTCCCTTATTGCTCAAAAGAATGCTTTGATTGAGGTTCTTAAAGTCGAATGCATGGACTTGTTAGCCCTGTACTTCCAACTCACAGCAATTGGATGCAGGATTCAGGTAATAGGAGAAAAACCATCATCGGAAACAAAGTAAGAAACTGCACAGTAATCAAGAAGTGGACATCCACTCTAAAAGACTGTCCCGTGATTAAAAATATCCCAAACTAATAACCAGACTGCTAAGGAATAGAAGCCATTTGGTTTCAACAACATATCAAATCAGACTGAAGAGCTTGAAAGCCAGAATGCTAGCCAATTCACCACAAATCCCCACACCCAAGCTCATGCAGAAATGTTTTCATAAGGTTTTCAGTTTAGTATCTTGTTTTAGCCACCTTTTATATGAAATATACTGCAGCAGTAAATTCTTCTGCTGTGCATTAAATCTGTTTTATATACTGTTAACATGGTGTTTATCCTTTATTGATATAATGCCTGAATATTATACAGTGTTTTATGAATAACAATTTATCTATTCTCATTAGTCCCTGTCCCAGTGAGGTGTCAAATCTAAATTCTCTAATACACATGCATACTGGGCTCAATTTTATCACTTGCCAATTAGCATATTGGTATGTTTTTTTGGCTGGATTTGGGCAGGGGCACTTGGGGAGAAGCTATCCTTGCACAATAAAGAATTACAAACTCCACAAAAGTGGATTATGGTCTGGGTTTCAATTGGATCCATGTGAGGCAGCAGTGCTAACTACTTTGCACCGTACCAACCATCTCAATACACATGCATGGTATTGCATGGTATTGCATGGAGACTCTCTGTTTTGTTTTATTTCATATCTTACCGCATGAATAATTTAGCTGATTATTCAGACAATACTGTTTTGTGCCTCTTGTATTTGTTTTATTTTGTCTCTGCTAGCTAGAGTTACATATATTGAACTGTGTTCACATTTCAAATGACATCTTTAAGATAAAACAAAGCAAGGTTCCACTGAGATTTGAACTCAGATCACTGGATTCAAAGTCCAAAGTGCTGACCATTACACCATGGAACCAACTATAGAAATGGCAATTTGAGTATTCTTTTAGGACTGCATTACCAGTGTTTGCCAATAGGGCCTCATCTTCTTATTGGAATAATTTGTTTCCACCTGCTTCATTATGGTGTAGTACTATTGCGTACATAGATTGGATGAACATTTCAATTTCTCTTAACATAAAATACATTTTACCTTTTCATTTTTATTATGTTGAACAAAGTTAAAAGTACAAAAAAATCCAGATTACAATTTTAGGAAAACCATTTGAAATGTTATTACCAGATAGAAACAACCTAAATTGTATCTCCCTTTACTGCTTGTCCAAATATAAATGGTTAGATTACTATGACTTGTATGGTTTCTCTGTATACCGTGCAGACTATGATAGCAATAAGCAGCATCAAAATAGTTTTTGCCAAAGTGATCAATGGATTTCCATTTTGACTAATGCTCAAGCTCCATTTCACTCCCAGTGAATGTAGCCTAGGACAACTGAGACCCCAAAAATTGCAATTCTGGCTTTGAATGCACAGGTTCGTTATCTATTAATTGAAGCACTGGGAGTTTTCCATATAAGGTCTTTTCCACTTTATTTGTGCACATGACTAAAATCTACTACTACAATACATTTAAAATATATCCCTGTCTGTCCCAAAATGTCTTTGGCATTTCATGCCTTATTGAAGTGTTTAGCATTACTCTTCACAATCACTGTAGGAGGAAACTCTAGCTCACCATCTATGTGTGATATTATTACTGAAAAAGCAGCATGTATTTACATTTTTCCACTAGATTATCTTGACATCCTGTTGCATAAGCAGTGTCTGTATAACAGATCCCATACCCATATAGTAATGTCAATGTGTTGGAAAGCTGTGTGTGGTAAACTTCACAGATAATCCTCTTTTGGACAAGTCTTGTAGCAAACTTAGGAGTCTAATCTCCTGGGGTTCTCAGCTATCTGAAGCAAAGTGCCAATAGGATGTGATCAGGCTGATAGGTTCCTTGGGGAGAGTAAGGCTGCCCATAAGTCTCCCTTATTGCTCAAAAGAATGCTTTGATTGAGGTTCTTAAAGTCGAATGCATGGACTTGTTAGCCCTGTACTTCCAACTCACAGCAATTGGATGCAGGATTCAGGTAATAGGAGAAAAACCATCATCGGAAACAAAGTAAGAAACTGCACAGTAATCAAGAAGTGGACATCCACTCTAAAAGACTGTCCCGTGATTAAAAATATCCCAAACTAATAACCAGACTGCTAAGAAATAGAAAGCCATTTGGTTTCAACAACATATCAAATCAGACTGAAGAGCTTGAAAGACAGAATGCTAGCCAATTCACCACAAATTCCCACACCCAAGCTCATGCAGAAATGTTTTCATAAGGTTTTCAGTTTAGTATCTTGTTTTAGCCACCTTTTATATGAAATATACTGCAGCAGTAAATTCTTCTGCTGTGCATTAAATCTGTTTTATATACTGTTAACATGGTGTTTATCCTTTATTGATATAATGCCTGAATATTATACAGTGTTTTATGAATAACAATTTATCTATTCTCATTAGTCCCTGTCCCAGTGAGGTGTCAAGTCTAAATTCTCTAATACACATGCATACTGGGCTCAATTTTATCACTTGCCAATTAGCATATCGGTATGTTTTTTGGACTGGATTTGGGCAGGGACACTTGGGGAGAAGCTATCCTTGCACAATAAAGAATTACAAACTCCACAAAAGTGGATTATGGTCTGGGTTTCAATTGGATCCATGTGAGGCAGCAGTGCTAACTACTTTGCACCGTACCAACCATCTCAATACACATGCATGGTATTGCATGGAGACTCTCTGTTTTGTTTTATTTCATATCTTACCGCATGAATAATTTAGCTGATTATTCAGACAATACTGTTTTGTGCCTCTTGTATTTGTTTTATTTTGTCTCTGCTAGCTAGAGTTACATATATTGAACTGTGTTCACATTTCATATGACATCTTTAAGATAAAACAAAAGCAAGGTTCCACTGAGAATTGAACTCAGATCGCTGGATTCAAAGTCCAAAGTGCTAACCATTACACCATGGAACCAACTATAGAAATGGCAATTTGAGTATTCTTTTAGGACTGCATTACCAGTGTTTGCCAATAGGGCTGCATCTTCTTATTGGAATAATTTGTTTCCACCTGCTTCATTATGGTGTAATACTATTGCGTACACAGATTGGATGAACATTTCAATTTCTCTTAACATAAAATACATCTTACCTTTTCATTTTTATTATGTTGAACAAAGTTAAAAGTACAAAAAATCCAGATTACAATTTTAGGAAAACCATTTGAAATGTTATTACCAGATAGAAACAACCTAAATTGTCTCTCCCTTTACTTATTGTCCAAATAGAAATGGTTAGATTACTATGACTTGTATGGTTTCTCTGTATACCGTGCAGACTATGATAGCAATAAGCAGCATCAAAATAGTTTTTGCCAAAGTGATCAATGGATTTCGATTTTGACTAATGCTCAAGCTCCATTTCACTTCCAGTAATTGTAGCCTAGGACAACTGAGACCCCAAAAATTGCAATTCTGGCTTTGAATGCACAGGTTCGTTATCTATTAATTGAAGCACTGGGAGTTTTCCATATAAGGTCTTTTCCAGTTTATTTGTGCACCATGACTAAAATCTACTAAAACAATACATTTAAAATATATCCCTGTCTGTCCCAAAATGTCTTTGGCATTCCATTCCTTATTGAAGTGTTTAGCATTACTCTTCACAATCACTGTAGGAGGAAACTCTAGCTCACCATCTATGTGTGATATTATTACTGAAAAAGCAGCATGTATTTACATTTTTCCACTAGATTATCTTGACATCCTGTTGCATAAGCAGTGTCTGTATAACAGATCCCATACCCATATAGTAATGTCAATGTGTTGGAAAGCTGTGTGTGGTCAACTTCACAGACAATCCTCTTTTGGACAAGTCTTGTAGCAAACTAAGGAGCCTAATCTCCTGGGGTTCTCAGCTATCTGAAGCAGAGTGCCAATAGGATGTGATCAGGCTGATAGGTGTTTTTCGAACTGCGAACACTACTTTGATGTTCTAACTTTTTCTTTCACATTTGTTCTTTGTGTTCAAGATTTGCCATGAAAACCAGCCTGGGCACGGTCAATTCGACTTGAACATAGTAAAACCTGTTTCACTTTCTCAAATTTAGCGTGATGTTCTTAATTAGTCAAAAATTTGAGAAATTCCAGTGAATATTTGAATTTGTTAAACTGGTTCAAGAAACAGTACACATCGGGTTTGAGCATCTCTACTTGTCATTAAAAATCCTCCATGGCTGCAGGCGGCCTAGGTGGCTCCTGTTGAACAGCCATGATGTCAGATACTCATCATTAAGTGGAGTGTGATTTGACATTAAACAACTGCAGTCCATCTTCCAGCGGACATCTGTCTTGTCTTCTGAGCATACACAGTGAAGCCCTGATATGGCACCAATCTTGCTCTCAGATGACAGTGGCACCAGGCAATGGCAGGTGTCGTAATTAATGAACCACCTGCAACGGCGGTAGTTTCGCTGTGTGTGGCTTCTGATTAAAAGAAGATGACGTCTACCTGAGTCAATGAGGGCAACCTCTGTAAAGTCGCTGGTTCCTACAGAAGGGATGTGGTCATATTTCAGACATTAGAAATGTTGACAGTTTTCCTGTCGAGATAGAAATGTCAGCAGGCTAAATGCCGATACTTTCATTCTGGTGACAGCCAAAAAATGTCGACAGTGTGATTGTCGACATTTACAATGTCACTGGTTCGTATTGATGTGTGTAAAAATATCTTTAAGCCGCGGGACCAGGTCAGGTTTAGATACTAAAGACAAATAAAAAAATGGGTAAGGTAGAGTCAACGATTTCCCCAAGACTAGCACTGTGTGCTCGAAACAGATTCCCACTAATACATTGGGAGATCGTTATAACATGAATTTAATATGGCGTCACCGTGCAAGTTTGGGTGGGCCACAGGTTTAACTTTAATTGTAAAGCGCTACGGAATCTGCTGGCGCTATATAAATAAATGTTGATGATGTTGATGATTGAGTTTATGACCATGTTGGTTGTGAAGAGTTAAGCTTGGGTGCAGTTGTGTTTTTCCTGAAACTTAGAACCGTCTTAAAATTCGACCAAGTGTTAGCAGTTTGATGGCCATGAACATGACCGTGGTACAAAAGCCAATTGACGTTGATTTTAATCTGTGGTTAGAAATTTATAGCTCGTGTTCACCATTCGTATTTGATGTTTACAGATGGCATTTGCCGAGACTTGTGTTTGAGTTTCTCCATTTGCATTCTCCGTTCACATTAAAATTAGTGTTTTAGAATATTTTTAAACACATTAAATAAATATTTTTTTATTGGAATTGCAAACATTATTGTATTCTAAGTTCGCCATTCGCGTTTCAGGTTTGCAATTAAAAAAAGTTTTACGCCAGAATGTGTTCATTAATCGTCTCCGACATGGTCGACTTTCTCCAATTTAGCTTAACATTTTTTATTTAATCAATTAAAATTTCAAGAAATTCTGACAAATGTTCTATTTCTTGTAGCGATTAGACGAACCGGTTCAAAAAAACAATACTGCCGCCGGTTCAAACATCTCTAGGTCTTATGTTTGTTGGTTCAGCACACAAAATAGCTGCCTCTACCGAGTTTAAGTGCCGGTTGCTCTTTCTATTTTATTTTGAGCAAAAATTAAGGAACTCGCTCTTCAATCTCCATATAAGCTGCCGTTACACAGACGTTTTTCTTAGGTGTACTGGCAATGTTAGCGCAAGAACAATAAGCATAATAAAAATAACACAAATATAATTTTTCAAATTGTGTTCCAACAGATGGCCAACACTACAGGAAAAAACTACACTGTGGAAACCTTGCACTGACCTGCAAATTGGACTTCCTTCGGTGATTATATGAATGTAGACCAGGGGCAGTCTGGGCTGGTGGTTATCTGCCCCCCCGGGCCGGTCCCTTAAGGGTCTACCTTGTGCTTGGTCACTGGGCCACCTGCATTGTTTTCCTAATAGGCTGCTGAGTCTTGGCCCCCAGGGCTAAAATTTGCCAGCCCTCCCCTGATGTAGACAAGCCTAAGTTTTTTTTAATTCCGATTAAACATTAGATAAGGTTGGGGGGAACCAGATTCCATCCTCTTATTAATTTTAACATCGGGATGCCCTCTATTGTAAATGTTATTTTATTCTCTTTTTATGGGAGGCTTTGTTAAGTACACCTTGTATTACCATGACAATATTTTACCCTTTGTACAGTAGTATGTGATGCACAATCCATTAAAATAATTCTTATTCTATCGTCAATGGTGTATATTTATGGAAAGTTATGAATATTTATAAAACTTTACAAAGTAAAAATGATCACAGTACAGTAACTGACTTGTAAAATAAAGACATAATTCTACTACCTTTGCACCTGGAGGACCACGATCTCCCATTAAACCCACTGACCCGCGATCACCCTATAATACAGAAAGAATAACAATGAGAGTTACTAATACACATATCAACAAATGGTTTAGTATGAGAAGAAAAAGCATTAGAAACATTACCTTCTGGCCAGGTGGTGCTTGCCCCGGAGAGGATCCTGGATCTCCTTTTGGACCCTGTAGGAGAAAACAAAGTCTCTCAGTAAATACACAAGTCAAATGAATAGCATGGTTTTATTTTCTTTCATGACAGTAATTCTAAGAAATGCTTTTATGGAACATGAAGAAAGAAGATAATCCCACATTAAATGTCTGTAACCAGCAGCCCCCGCTCATATGAGGATGTAGGATTAGCAGCTTCAGCTCTTCCATGACTTGCCGATCTGATCTCCTCAGGCAGCTTTAGCAATAGTGGCCCCAGTTGCATTATCCATCCATCACCAATAGAAGACCTTAGTGGACCCAGGACAAAGGTCACACAATGCATCAGGGATGGTAATACTTTCTAGTGACTTGATTGGCTACAGTCACAGGGATGGTAATACTTCTAGTGACTTGATTGGCTATAGTCACAGAGATGGTAATACTTCTAGTGACTTGATTGGCTACAGTCACCTGGATAGCAATACTTCTAGTGACTTGACTTGCTACAGTCACCAGAATGTTGAGGCTTTCCAGTGACTTGATTGGCTACAGACCAGTCACAGGGATGTTAAGACTTTCTAGTGACTTGATAGGCTACAGTCACCAGAATGTTCATCATTTCTAGTTACTTGATAGGCTAGAGTCACAGGGATGTTAATACTATCTAGTGACTTGATTGGCTACAGTCACCAGAATGTTAATCATTTCTAGTGACTTGATAGGGTACAGTCACAGTGATGTATATTTTTTTTTTCTTATGGTGTTAGATAAGACAAAGCAGGGAACTTGTCAAAGTTAATATTGATCCTGTTCCATACAAACAGCATTGAATTACTTAGGCTGCTGACCAGGGCAGCCATTTTTTCTCCAAGTTGATTGACATATGAAAAATGTTGCTATTTTTTATAATACTCTAAATTTAAAAGAGTTATAATGGTCCATTATTAAAGGGGTAATTAAAGAAAATATATATGTATTTTCCACACACTGGTTCTCCTTTATGAAATGCCAAATGGGTAAGGTGGAGAGAAAAATCCTCTTCAGTGAAGTTGGTGAAGGCCAAATTTCTGTTGGTGGTCCTGGATTTCTACCATAATGCATTGCTTGACAATGAAAATGGACACTAGAACTTCCCATAAATAGCTCTAAAAGAGAGATCTGAACCGTCACAGGTGTAGATGTAACGCAAGACTAACATATATGCCTATTCAGAAGAATGGGAGTGAAAGCTAGGACCTATGAATAAGGGAAATATCCCCTAACTAAATGTATATATTAGTACCATTAGGGAACAGTGAAATCTAAATGGGATTGAATACAATTTTAATAGGATTTCCTAACCCCTCACATTCAGCCTGAACAATCAGATGCAATAATAGCAAAACAACAATGTTAACTCTCCGTTAATAAGTCAATCTGCAGCTATTGATCTAGCAACTATACCTCAGCAAAAACATGAAGTGCATCCAGCTATTTTAATTTCACGTTTTTCACTAGCACAAAATCAATGATGTTAAGCAGAGGTGTATGACTATCTAGGTCTTGAAGAGCGGCAATACTTGTTGTGTGAGATGACTTTAATAATTGACGGGTACCCGGATGAAATTCTGACAGCTGAACTTCGATATCGTGCCATGCATTCCAAGCTGCTTTTTGTTCCTGTGACGTCGGTTCCGGAGGTGTGTCCAACGTGTATCGTCTCCAATTGGAGACTTTCGCAAGGGGAATGTTAATGGGTGTGGGTAGAAAGACGTCTCCTATTTATGTATCCTTCATTCCTCTTGTTGGAGCATTGTTGGTTGAATGTCCTATAACTGTTAAACAGATCTGACAAGCCTGTCCATGATTAGGCTCTCACATATAGATTTAGTTTTCATTAAGATCTAATATGTAATTGACAATTCATATGATACATATTACAATACAAGTTAACCTGTGCATGATACTCATGCATTCTAGTCAAATCAAGCTACTTAAGGTGTTAAAAAGGTTCTTGTCATGCATTTCGGCCATAGCCCAGGCCTCAACCACTCCCCACTGTCACCCCCGGCAACCACCAACCACTCCCAACTGTCACTTCTCCTTCAAGAAATATATATATATTTTTTTTAAATCTTTATAAATGCTTTCAACAATTAACAAATAAAATTAACAAATTAAAAACATCTTAGTATACCAAATTTCAGCCCTTTCTGAATTTTTTTTTCCACACACACACTAAGAATTTAGTAGGTCAGTGTATAACTCCGCCCAGCAGGTGGCGCTGCAGCTTTGTTTTATTTTTTCCACACACACACAGACAGACTAACACACGCCACTAGACATTTATATTATAGATAATGCAGTAAATCCCAGACCAAGGAGTAAGAAATGATAAATAATAAGAAATGGAATATAGAAGTATATAAAAAGAGATGTACATATCAGAAAAAATAATAAAACAAATAAAAAATAGAAAGAAAAATAAGGAAAAAAAATAAATATAAAAATCCAAATAAAATAAAATTAAAAACAAAAATACAAAAAATGCATGATCCTATTACACAATGGTGAATATCCAGAAAACAATTGTATAGCGTATTCCTATAAATATCCATAAACCTATTTTATAGCGTATACTTGATGATAAACTAATGTACAGTAATGGTTTATAAATATTGGAGAATAGTCACTGACTTCAGCACAAATTGGTCATTAATTTCTGTAAAATAATAGTTTTATCTAGTCAGAATGGTAGCAGTGTGGGTATCAAACAATCAGAAAGCTACTTTCCTATTCCTATTCTAATAAATCAGTGGTTAATCATCAACTACATTCGTACATTCCCATTGTTATAGGTATCCATTTGTATAGAAAGGGTACTAATGAGCAACATGAATAGCAAATACAATGAACAGTGTTCACCAGTGGGTACAATAAACTGCACCAGCTAGACCCCGGGACTGGATCAGACTCACAAAGCGAAACGTGGAGTGGAGGGTAGAGGATAGGGAGGTTAAGTCTACGGTACCATAGGTTCACAGGCAGTCCCCCAACCTGTTACTGGTCTGGCTTACTCTGCTTAGCTTCCAACATCGAACATTTGTGGCATACCTAGAGTAATATGACAGTAGAAACCAAAGGCCTCCTCCTCAAAAATCTCTCTCCACGACATACCCGTGGGTAGATACTCTTCCTTTTGGTCTGTGTGCATCTGTATATTCCGCTGGTAAGCACCAATATGGACAACTAGATCACTGATGTCACTTCAAAATCAACATTAAAGCCTATGGTCGGATTCTCCCCAGAGGTGATCCCACATTGGGGGTATTTGTGGGCATAAGATGTCTATTGCGGCCCTTCAGCATCCCATTCCAGGCATCCCCAGCTGCCATGAAGGATGCCAAACCAAGTACAATACAACATCAAAAGCAGGGTCTGCCCATACCAAAGGTGCAGTAGGTATTGTGATAATAAAGTTTTAAATGTTTAAATCAGTATATTTTTGCTAGTGTACTAGTGCTCTCAGCAAGCCCTGGCATTTCTAATGTGTTTGATAAAGTGAGCTACTAAGGTGAAAAATATGAAGTCAGAGGGTATGGTGTGTGTGTTTACCTGGGGCTTCTGCCCTCTATGTTAAAATAACAGGGACAGCTGAGCAGCTTCAAAGGCCCCTGGGGTGAGCTACATCCTGACATAGGAGAGTTTTTGACACCTGACGAGACTTTGGACAGGAGGGAGCTGTTCAGAGCTTGTGGTCTTACACAATGAGACCACGTGATGACTTGCTGTATCTTATGAAGACAAAAGCAACACATGAAGGCTCTCTATGCAGATATATAGAAATATGAACTTCAAAGAAAATGCCTTCATATTTCTTATTTTGGGAAATCCATGTGATACTCCATACGGAGGGGCAGAAACCACACCAGGGTTGTGAATTACAGGTACTAACGGTAACAGGGAACAGCTATACTCATATTTCTTTTGGAAAGGTATGTCATATTGTTAAATTCCATCATGTTTGGTATTTAAATGTGCAGGATATTATGACCAGATTATTGACGGGGGAGTAATGTTTCTGGGATATATCTGAGAAAAGTTAAGACAGATCAAAACTTGGGAATAGTTTTGAACAAACCCTCTCAACGAATTCACTATCTGTCTAGAAGAGATAGATTGCTTGACGATGGGGCAAAGACATTTGTGAAATCGGACAGAATCAGGGGTATACACACATTGACATAGTCACGGAAGTAGATAGGGGTTTGTTTTAATGTGCATAGAAGCTGCTGATTTTAAGCAGGAGTTTTGTTGTGGAAATATGATTCATGTTCTATAAATTGCATGTGGTCTCTGCCTTTTTTTTTGTCTCCTGTGCAAAATGTGCCTATATATATATATATATATATATATATGCACAAAGGGTGGAAGAAGACAGGAGACTTGCTGAAGGTAAATCAGGTAGACATACAGATATGCATCTCTGTGTAGAACAGGGGTAGGCAACCCCCGGCACACGTGCCAGACGTGGCACTTGGAACACTTCTTTCTGGCACTCCGGAGCTCTGCAGCTGCCTTACTAAAGCAGCCAAAGATAGATGAAACGCAACAGTTCCATTTTGATAATCTTCGCCTGTTTTAATGAAACAGCTCCATGGTTCCCTTGTGGAACGAATGATGTGTGGATGTGCGTGCTGAGTTCTCCAGAGTAAGTATGAGGCATAATATAAACTTGAGGCACATCTATTCTGCATAACATGAATGATTATTTGTTGGTCTCTTTACTATTAACATTACCATGATATTAGCATGATAAATTAAGAAATATATATATATATATATATATATATATATACACACACACACATACATACACACACACACACACATATACACACGTAAACACAAACACACACATTCCTGGGCTTGAAAATATGTTTTCTGGCACACTGATAGAAAAAGGGTGCCAAGCCCTGGTGTAGAACATTGGAGTAAGATTTTTGCAACAAGACCTGACATAAGTGAAACCCTAGAAAATGTAAAATTTTCATGTTTTACACTTTTCACGGTTAGACAGACATGTACTGGATATTGCTATAATTGATGAAAGTGTTATAGAAATGGACTCCTTTGCAGGGCCCTCTTAACAACATTATGGGCCCCCGGGTAAAGCAGTGCACCCTATATATATACAAAAAAAAAAGTGAGATTATATATATATATATATATATATATATATAATCTCACTTTTTTTTTGGGATCAAACTATATGCGTACATATCCATACCCAATGTGGTCCCAGAGCTATACGTCGTTTTTGATTTTATGGAGGTTCTGCATATTTTTTTATATGATTTATTTTGGTCTTTTTCTAGAAACAGCAAAGTTAATGATGACTGTGTTATCTTCGCTCCAACCACATGTCTGCACACTTGTTTCTATGTCTGTATTTTGAGTTGCATGCATCTCAAGATAGATATAACTTAAAATCCATTGAATATTTGCTGCCAGAATGTAAAAATGTGGTTGGAGCGAAGATAACACAGTCATCATTAACTTTGCTGTTTCTAGAAAAAGACCAAAATAAATCATATAAAAAAATATGCAGAACCTCCATAAAATCAAAAACCAATGCTAGATATCCTGGCCTAGTTTCCCTGCAAAAGTCTTTACCAGTGCCAAGCTAGCCTGGATAGATCACACTATACTAAGGAAACATGCTACATAGGGTCCCCATGCTATAGTGGGTACCAGTTCCAGCCTGGTCTGCATGGATCTTGAACATCTAAGTGGGCCCACAAAAAATGAACAGGCAGACTAGAGACCACCAATCTTCTGTCTGGATCTTTCCAGGAACCCTTGGGCTTTGGGTACTTAATAGAATTAAATAAGGAACACTGGAATAGTGTCAGGATTGTGTACAAGATTATGCTAAATCTTATTGGCATGCTTCCGAACTGTTCCGATTAAGACTGGACAATCCCAATTTGAGGTCTCCTTTCTCCTGATTGGACCAGAAGGGTGAGAGAAATGTATAAATCCATTTACTTACATCCAGCATAGAATGGGTGTTGTATGAGCGTAACAATTGCATGATCTAGCATGGGGCGGCCAAGTGATTGAGAAGCATGATAAATGCCTGCAGGGGTGTGGCCAACCCCCAAATGATATAATGACATCCCTGTTGTTACATGGCCATGTCCCATCACCCTCTCTGTCCCGATTTGAACAGCCACAATGTTGGGAGGTATGTATGGGCACATATGGACAAGGAGGCACAGAATCTAATGTACCCCTGATTTTCAACAGGGACCCCTGCAAGGAGGATTTGGCTTGGTTACAAAGGGTGCACAGGTTGCTTTCCTCCAGGACAGTTATCAGCATAGTAGTGGTGAGAATAATCAAACAATCCGGGTCAAGCTAATCAGGAAAAGCAATACCAAGGGAGATCCAAAGAGAGAGATCAGAATAGCCGAGGTCAAACCAGGAGCAAGATAAATAAATCACAATCCATGACAATAATCTGGGAACAAGCCAGGTCAATACCAAAGAGGAGCAGTAATAGTATTCAGAATATGCACAAGGAACGCTGGAGACAAGTAAGACCTTATACCCTGGCACCCTAATGGTGTGGGAGAGGTAGCCAGGAGCTGATAGGCTGGAAGATAGAGGGTGGTCAGTGATGACACTGACCGCTGACAGGGGCAGAAGATAGCATCCCTTTTGCCTAGCAATGGGACATGCTATTGCAAATGCACCCAAAGGCGCCAGGACGGCCAGGGGGAGCTGCGTCTCTGTTGCCTGGAAACAGGACGCATCCGGATGGAAATGACAAGCGGTCGTCCTCACGCCATGATGCGGAGACGGCACCTGACAAATAGCAAATCTGGCACCATAGTGGTCCCAGATATTGTGTAACATGTTGCAAAAAGCACTAGCAGCCATTGACTGTATGTGCATGCTAGTGCTTGATGAACAATAAGCACCAGCAAGTCCCTGGCTACCAGCACTTTCTGTGGAACAAGCAGTTCCACGTTTCACAATAGCTGTAGTTAAAAAATTAGACACACGAGGGGTAAACAAAACTTTTAGCTAGATAAAGTCTCCTCCAAATCCCTCTTTTACCCCTTCTTAAACATAAAAATTTTATTTGCAGACGCACCCCAAAGGGGAAAATTCATCTCAATGGAATGTAATGTACTTGGACGTGAATATCTCCCCAACCTCTCCAAACAGAAGGGGCTGCAAGTGCACATTGGGACTGATTCATCGAGGTATGCATTCTGAGTACTAGGTATGTTTAAAAACGCACCTAAATCAGCTCTGCATACTGCCAAATTCTGCAGGGAATGGATCTGAAGATGCGTGCACTGATTAATTCTGTGTAGGTCTTATCTACTACACCAGACACTGCATGATATGTCCAATGCCTATGTGGGATGTACATTTGCAAAAAATCACACAGAAAAAAAATTAAATAAATAATAATAAAGTTACCTGTTAATATAAGCATTAATGACAAAACAGTTAAAAACAACAATAACAAAAAGTTATATATTTTTTTATTTTCAATGAAATACATTTATTAGTAAGACCTTTGTGTCTACTGAACATAAAATATTTTTTTACAGTTGCCTCTGATTGCAAGCACATGTTATAGCATGCATATGAGACTCTCATCACTAGTACACAGGACTTAGAATAGCCCTGCAGCTGAAGCAAGGGATACAGCAGAGAAACAAGTAGCTTTGAGATGCCCAAAGCTTAGTAAAAATGTGGCTGCGTGCGCTTGAGCTTGGCACGCCCTCACTGTACATTGACCATCATTTCCCCAAAAATATATAGACAAAATTAGGCTACTAACTTTTAATATTAAGCATTAATCTGGTTATTACAACTCAGTTTAGACACCATATTTACTAATCAGAATTTTTTCCAACTCTTCCTTCTTGCTCAGAAATATTCTTAGTTCTTCCAGCATGCACTACATGTAATCTTTTGTCCCTGTACTTCATCGTTGATTTTCTTGCTGAAATATCCAATCTTTTTCAGCTTCAACATCTTAGCTCCCCCTAGAACATTAGCTTCCTGGAGCTGCAAAGATTTAGTGGAATCCAGTCTTACCCACACCCAGATAATATTTCCAGTGCTACTGTGTAAATATATATATATATATATATATATATATATATATATATATATATATATATATATATATATAATATATACTATATATATATATAATATATACTATATATATATATATAGTCAAGTCCATAAATATTGGGACATCGACACAATTCTCATATTTTGGGCTCTATACACCACCACAATGGATTTGTAATGAAACAAAAAAGATGTGCTTTAACTGCAGACTTTCAGCTTTAATTTGAGGGACTTTACATCCAAATCAGGTGAACAGTGTAGGAATTACAACGGTTTCTATATGTGCCTCCCACTTTTTAAGGGACCAAAAGTAATGGGACAATCGAGTCAAAAGCTATTTCATGGACATGTGTGGGCTATTCCTTCGTTATTTCATCATCAATTAAGCAGGTAAAAGGTACCTGTTTAACATACAGCATATATCTCAAACTCTTCCTTTCCTTTAACTTCTGCTCAATAGTTTTGCAAACACATTTGTATGCTTCTTGTTGCTTCAATACAGAAACATCCACTTTACACTGACAAAGATTCACAATAAACTTTTCTCTTTAAAGTCTCTTGCTCTTTGCTTATGCACAGAACCAGGCCACACCCAACTTAGGCTTTGCAGAAACACACATTTCCTAGAATTCAGCAACATATACTTGGATTTTCTTCCCGTTCTTAATGAACACACCTGCTTTACAGCAATTCAACTCAGTCCATGAAAACACTTGATTTCTTTGCCTTTAAGCTGTGTCTAATTGGTCTTTGTAAACACACAAATAGCCAGTTTCACTGATAACATTTAACTCCTCTCAAATCATCATATATGCAGCAACTCTGTTTAAACAGTATTTTACGTAGGATTTATTACTCACATCCACGTGGATCTCTGTTTCAAAAGGTTGCTGTGCATAAACATTCCAATTTTTAGCTGCTTTTATCCACATGACAAGGTGTCTGTCCCTTTTAAACTTTCCAAGAACACTCACAGAGCTGGATCTTTGCAAGTATCTACAAAACTGCTGCTATTCTTGACATGAACAGATCTTTGCAAGCCAATTCTCCGTCATATGTAGTGTAATCAGGGGAATAGGTAACAGAGGTTTCAGGTTAACAGCCAGAGCTAGTTTATTCACCAGCTTGCAAACAAAAACAAAACATAAAACAAAATCCTAGCCGTCTGGCTACTAGTTAATACATTTAGCAAGACCCTCTCTCAGGTGAGGTTATATATATATATATATATATATATATATATATATATATATATATATAAAAATATAAAGCAGGACAGACCAATCCAAATGCAGCTGTTTTTTTGTCTTCCCTGTGGCCCAAAACTAGACACACAGGACTTACCACTGTAGGTCCCGTGTGTCTAGTTTTGGGCCACAAAACACACTATTTTGCACTCTAAGAGAATGCAAAATAGTGTGTTATTTTACCAAGCAATTAACTATTTAAATGTTGTGTACATAGAATAAAAATAAACAATCTTATCATGTACCAATCCTGTCCATTTGGGAATTTTGCATCTGATATTAAATGAAAAGAAATAATATTTAATAAAAAGGCCCAAATTGACTTCTTATGTGTAAAAAGAACATTTTTCTTGATAAATATTAAAACCCAGATTAAACACTCTTACATCAAAATCAAAATTTGAGTGCTTATCTGTAATGTGAGAGATCTCACCTCATCACCCATCGCCAATTTCCGGAACCGGGGCTAGAAAACTGCAACAAGTTGGGATCCACACTACAGTATCAAAGATCAGACCAACGTGAATCATCATGAAACATTATATATTGCCATAACACCTTTTAGAAATATCCCATCATAATACGAGCACATGTTTTAGAAATAATGGGAAAATAAACTCATGAATGAATTAGTTAGTAGAATTGTGCCTTTAAGAACATCAGTTTTCTCCAGCATTTTTCTCTGAACTCTGAATTAGATATTAGATGTAAATAATCATTCTATTACATAAATCTAATGCCAGATGTGGCTCACACTGGATTTGAAGATATATGGGAATGATAATGTATCTATTGAGGAGGGTTTATCAGGAACACTTTAAATCAATCAGCAACTTCACTCTGGTAACTTACTTAGGGTACTAAGCATACAGCAGTGGAATCTACCCAATGATAATTTTGCATTTGTTCATGCCCTTTCATGGTCATGAGGAGAGTTTTGACCCCAGTCATCATATCATTAAAAATAAGATGCTTACATCTCTTGTTTTCTCAAAATTAAATTCACGTACACGGCTTTAAAAATCATCCCTGGTTATAATTCTTAGTATAACAAGTATCTAGCAATTAAACAATGCTCAAACTTTCTTGATTTTAGCACCTTATAGAATTAATTAATTCATTGTCATTATTAGCTTCACAAGCATCTATTCACCAGGAGTTTTTTTTAGGTTCTGCCCAATTTAGTGTATGGAATAAATGCACACTGCATCTACAGTAGTCTTCTCTGGTGGGTGTGGCCTAACCAGCTATTGAGTAAGACGTACACTTTATAGCTCTCCTGCTACATTCAATCAATTATCCTGTTATCCTACCTCTGTGGCCTCCAAATTTCGATATTTTGTGGGCGAAGGTGCAGCACTCAGCCTCCGGCTGTTTATTTCTGATTTTTTTTCGCCATCTGGGGCATAGATCTCCTCTCGAGTGGGGTGGCAAGGGAAAGGCCTGCTGTGTATAAGTGATCCCTGCAAGGCCGGCTGATCTGTGGAAGACGGAGTGCGCGGAGGGTGAGTATCTCTTCACCTGGGCTGGGCAAACTAAAGGTGAAAGATTCGGACATAGATCGTCCCCCCTGGCTGACTGACAGTTCCGCCTGAGGACTCACTGTTCCTTTGTCCCCTCCAAAATGAACTACAAGTCATTGCAGTGTATACTTTCTCTCCTTCATGCACCTGAGTTAACCCAGTTAATTTTCACTGGCGGAAATATCCAACACATTCCCGATAATTGTTCTCACCTGTTTGCCTGACTTTGGGGAGGGGGTGTAATTGAACTTGCATAATAACTGCCACTTGCCATCATTTTGAGGACATACATATTTCTCTCCTACATTTGGCACAAGTCATCCTGTATACCTCCCTATATGCCAACATCTACTCATTAACAGCTAAGTGTTCAGGCACCTGAATTTTGTCCCTTTGAGACTTTACAGTCACAAATTAGTTGAGATTGAGGGAAGGGAAAAGTGAGCCTGCATAATATCTGCCACTTGCATGAGCGGTTCATGTATGTAAGCAGAAAGGCCATACATAAATACCATAAGATATGGCACCACTGGTATGAATCAAGTTATGTTATCCACCCTGATCAGGATGATATGGTGAGTTTGGGGATTCACCAGGTGGATGGTTAACTCTCAGCCCTGTGCAGCTTCAATTGATCTGACCTGGAGTGTAGTGAAAATGCTATGAAGATATCATCCCCCAAAAAGTTCACTAAATATCACTGTATAATGTTTATAGCGACGTAGGCAGAGACAGATGATAGTTAGATTAGATGTTAAATATGTTATGTGCATGCTGTAACTAAAAAATCTCCATAAAAATACTTTATTAAAAAGTAGTCTTCTCATCCATCACAGAGCCATATCAGGGTTACTTTTGTAGCACGCTTCTTTAAATGAACAAACTTTATAACAATAATGTGATAATTTGCCTTTAATATTCACATCTCTTTCAAACTAACAGCACTTTTATTTCAAATATTTTGTGTTGACAATACAATTTTAGGTTGTATGGATGTATAGGGTGCTACTTTACTTATGTAATTTATAGTTTTAGTACAAAAATAAGTTGTATAACTACATTTTGCAAAAAAAAATCTATATTTAGCATACAGTATATAAAGAAACCTTTAATTTCAACCTCAGGGCAAATACGTGTGATATTCCATATAACTCATTTAACATGTAGTAAGGTGTTTTGCTTTTATTGTTAATGTGTTTTTTCATCTCTTGGATTTTTAAGTGAATAACTATTAAACATGAAATAAAATCTTTGTAATTTACTTTTATGCAAATTTAGTGATGATAATGCATATTTTACAGCATCGATCTAAGTTTAGTATCCTGTTTTGAGGTTCTTTACACAGATTAACCACCTGACCATTACATCTTATGTTCCTGTATTTCATTTAGAATTGAACAAACTTTTATGCAAATTTTACCACTAGGCACCATGATTGTATACAGAGGAGACCCAAACCGTTATTCTTTCTGAAAGAATCAAAAATCAATCATCTTTTCACCATTTCTCAACAATAATACAATTAAGGGATTTTACATGAAGTCGCATATGAGAAACAAGTTGCAGTCTCAATTCCGGCACTGACCAGCTTCATCTTGTCTCTGAGTTCATGACTAGTTATATCATCGTGTAAAAATCACTAATTCTTCAAGTGTGATAAGGTATCAATGTATCTATTGCCTCATATGGCTTTCTATATCTATTTTTCAAATGGCAGTTAATTATAGAATGTTACAGTTGTAACTGCAAAGCTACAGATATATGAGCTTTATAGAGTCAATATCTGTAATTAAACTGTGACATTAAAACAAGTTGAGTTAATGGGTGATTGAAAAATGAATTGGTGAACACTCACAGCTCTCAAAACCACTTACTGATTTGGTTGATTGGTAACGTACACATATCCATCCAGATCTGCTCATCCTATTGCAATACTTAGCAGATCAATATTGCATTGTACTAATTTTACAGAGGTGCTTCAGCTATATATACATATTATCAATAAGAAAAATCAATATTAATTCAGAGTTAACACGGCCGTAACAAATGCGGGTGAAGGGGGTGTGGCAGGTAAGTGACAGCTAGAGCAGAGGTGAGGGCGGTGAGGTAATTATGGATCACCCCACTTAGGCATCTGCTGTCCCCTGAGATGCATTCTCAGTTAATGCCACTCCCTCTGCTCTATTGAGAGCAGTGTGGGGGGCCAGGAAGTGAGAACGGCTTATCCAGGCCTCTACCAAAATTTTACTATAGGGCCAATTGATGCACTTGTCTGCACCTGAGACAAATGGGTCTATGTATTAATAATCAGCAATAGGATTTATTTTTCTATCACTGCTTATCACCTGGTCAGTATAAGGGGATCTGCCCATGTATGAACCTGTTTGCCGGTTTACACATGCAGAGTGAAACTGAAAGCCATGACTTCCAGTTCTTCTTTGTAGACAAAATAATAAAAAATCTGAAAAAAATCTTAATATATGAAGAAATGCTTTATTTAAATTTATCCTGATATTGTGAAAGGTGGAATATTCTTGATAAATTGACTTCCCCATTTTTTGCTTGGTGAAACCTTCCCCCAGAGATAGCCATTGACTCTCTCTGCTTGCAGGGGCTACTGCCAGTGATAGCATAGCTGTAGATCTTGATCGATAGGGAGAAACCCAATTTCCATTGAAAATACCCATTTTACCCATTTTTTTTCTCTCCCTTTCATAAATAGTCCCCTATAGGTCTGATTACTGAACTTATGTTGTCAGGACCAATTGCCATGACTACAGTTACAATGACTCACCATGGGTGATAGGGGTAATGCTGTGACAAAAATAACAAAACAAAAATATCTGAACCAGATTGAATGATTCTTTCTTGTTTTTCTACATATTTGCTTGGCAGATGCTTGTCTAATCGCTTCCATGGTAATCTCCTGAACCATCTCGGCTCTCTTCTTTAATTAGCAGAATATGGTCTGCCGAATTTATGATGAGCATATTGCAAGATACCGATAAATCATTTACTTTCACTTGGAACCCATGGTTAGAACATTTCAAAGCTCCTGCTCCACTCTAAACTTCATCATATTCCTTTTAGTTCATTTTATATTAATCCCCTCTCTATGCTCTCTCAGACATATGAGTGTCCTTCAATACTGGTAATTACTATCTTGTCAAGTTGCTCTGAATCATCAACATCCTTTGCTATTTGATAAAACAGACTAAATTATAAACCTAAATACCCCTTTAATATAGATGCTAAGTTTTTAGAATTTTAAGAACATTTATATTACTACTACTATTTAACTAAAAAAAAAAAAATGTGTTTCCCAAGCAACTCTTAACATTAATTTATTTACAGTGAGGCAGTGCCACAGTTACAATTATCTGCTAATGTTTGCTGTAAATTGCACAATTCTTTTCTTTTAAATATTTTGGTGCTCTCATTGCTTCTAATCTATGTGCTGCCTTTCATCTGAATTGCAAAGTTATTTTATCATCAGAATGAAGAAATCTATAGCTTTGGTTTGAGACAGTGACTTAGTGGAGTAGAGAAGAAAAGACAGAAAAGAGAGGTGGATGGCTGGGTGTTCCTGACATTGAGATGTTTCGATGCAGCATGATTCTTTTTCACAAATGTTATGGACATCCATATTTGCCAAGGATGACTGGACTTGGGCCATTTTAAAGCCCACTTAGTAGTAAAATGTTTGAGGTGCAACGTGGTTAGACTTGAAAATCATATTTTTTTTATTCATATTTTCAAATCAATTTCAATCTTTTTTGCCAATGTTTTTGTACAACACTTAGAGATACATTTACTAAACTGCGGATATGAAAAAGTGAAGATGTTGCCTATAGCAGCCAATCAGATTCTAGCTGTCATTTTGTAGAATGTACTAAACAAATGATAACTTGAATCTGATTGGTTGCTATAGGCAAAATCTCCACCTTTTCAAACCCGCAGTTTAGTAAATATACCCCTTACTTTATTTTACTTATGCATTTAAATAAGATTATTACAACATGGTAAAATTGTATCTGTTATGGAACTTGTTTTGAAATTCTTGAAAAATAGTCATGGCATTTGTTTATCTCTAAATTTAATAAACATAATCTACGGCTCTGATTTTCTTAAAGTCTTTTATGTATTAATTGGCATGTACATTAGGGCGTCTAAAACTGATATTGCAGCTGCTCTGTTTGCATGTGCTTATAATCATGTAGCTGCAATCTGATAATGGAGTATCTCTAATTAGAAAAATATAATTACATAGTGCTTACTCATGTGAGGACAGTGAAATGTTACTGGGTAGGAGAATTAGTGACTGGATGATTGCACAAAAACAGATATTTTGTAAAATATATATTTCTGTGATGGGACAGTATTAGTGTGTTTTGCCACTCAAAAAAACTTTTTCAGGTTTCGAAGGTTTTTGGCAAATAGTAGTCATGTACGTCTTCTACTGGTCATACTTGGCGAAACCAGCCACTCACCAGCTATCACCACCACCGGCTAGACCACTAGCTGAGCACACTTCTGTTATTACTTTTAGGAAGCACTACACTGCTCCCTATAAATAGTTAAATAATCTCCACATCATATGGGCCCAGGAAAGGGGGTTGAGTGGACATGAGTGCTGGTTTGCTACCTATGCCAGATTTGTGAGTCTGATGATTTTGTATTACATGGCCTAGAAATGTGCTTCGCTAGGAAGTGCAACTGCACGCTGCAAAGTGCAGCCCATTACAAGTATACAGGAGTGCTCCATTCCCCTTCAGAGGTGATGGATGAATCAAGGTGTTTGCACAGCAAGACGTTGTATTTGCAGAACCTGGCCAATGTTTGCTCTTTTTACATATACTTATGCACTAAACTGTAAAAACAACATTTTGCTTTCTTAGTGGACCAATATTTTATAATGAGCTACATGGATGGGGATCATGCACATTTGTGGGTGTTCAAGATTTATACTGGGTTTGTATGTAACATTATTTATGCATTTGAGTGTTTGACTCTCACAATAAACAAGATTATGCAAACTGATGAACACATGACCAATTTTAATGTTATAGTTTACCCAAGTCTTCAGTTATAAAAGCTATGGTCAGTTTTTTCTGTTTGCTTAATGGTGAAAGCAACACCAAATACACCTATTAGAAAGCAGCATCTGTATTCTATGGGACCGATTAAATTCTAAGTGGTGTGCCGCCACACATCTCTGCAATGTCCAGCTGCACCTCTATGGGGTGTGAGGAAAAATCTGCGATTCTGCACCACCACAGAATGCCTTTGGGACCATTCTGGAGGCACTCACTGTGCCAGGGCTTCTGCTTCTGTGGACTGCTGCTCTGCTGACTGAGCTATTCTGGATGCTGGACAGCTCCTTGCCCTTACTCTGTGTTCTAGCTCAGTTTCATTGATCTCCTAATGTTTCAGCATGTTGTAGCTCCTCCCCTTGATTTCCTATAAAAGGCTGGCCTGTTCCTGTCTTCCTTGTCAGATTATTGTGCTTCTACCAGTGATCTAGTTCCTGTTCCTGTTGCTGCATTCTGCCTTACAGTTATCGACTACTTGTGTACCGACCTCTGCTTGTCCTCAACTACGCCTCTTCTTGAACCCTTTACTTATTGCCTTACTGTGTACTGAACCTGGCTATTGTTGACCATTCTTTATTATCTTCTTGTGGCATGCCTTCCTTACTGCTACTGGACTCCTATTCAGTGTCCAGACAGTTACACACTGTCACGTCATTTAGAATTGAATCAGCACCTATATTATCTTTACTAAAATGTGAAATTTTGTATTACCCACTGTTATGTTGTTGTAGTTTTAAGTATGTTTAAATAAGGAAACTAAAGAGTAGAAACAGAAAGTGCTAAACATTAATTATGTGTCTCTTTAATCGCAATGTATTTCAGCTGTCATCTACATTGTGGAGATTGTGTTTGCAGCACGTCTTTCTCACAGTATATTCTCATGGTTATTTTTACTCCAAATAACACGTACACCATACAGAACATTTGTAAAAAAAAAAAAAAATTAAGTTGGTTTTGCTGGTTCAACAGTTCATATTTCATTTTTATTCTGGTGTCATTCCAATTCACAATGCCATTTTTCTGCTGATAGTACAGTATTTTTTTGTTAAATGTAAAGTAAGATTACCTGATTTTATATATAAAGACTGCACAACCCAGAGCATCTGTTAGAAATAATACTTTATGAATCCAATTAGCATTTGCATAACCGTTAAAATTCAAATTTCAGTTGCAAGGACTTTTTTTTTCTTGTTTTGAGGAGAAGGAGGTATAAACACAAGAAGTAATTTCCTCGTGTTGTGGCAGATGTGCCAGGTACTTTGCCAGCCAAACAATGTCTTTTATCTAGAACAAACATGACCTTCTTTCATTTACAAAGTTTGATTAGATAACTTAAGTAGCTGTGTGCCCTTTACATCAAATGTATGTTCTTTAGACTTTGTCTGTTTGTTTATTACATGATTTATGCTGTTCTGCTAGGAAATTTCATTACTTCAAATACAGTCAATTCCACTCAATGTATGTAAATGACTGGTGCGATGTCGCCTTTATAGAAGGCTAGGATTGAAAGTTGTCTAAGGTTAATTCTCCAGCTACTTGATGTGATTGGCACGCTGACCAATATATTGATCATTTCCATAGTCTTTATTGACATCTGTAATAAATAACAACATAGAAATCCATATTAACTAGAGGGCGAGTGTATGTGTTGAAAGGATGAGTAACTGACAAATGTTGACTCATTTCTATGCAGTTTCCTTTCTGCCTCAGCGATCAACATGGAACTAATGGTGATTAATTATACCAAGTTACATCTGACCAGGAGGAATTTGACTACTTCGAATACAGCTGCCTGAAACATATCAAGTTTAAATGTTATAGTTTTCTCATGTCAGAGAACATTTACATTTTGCCCAAATGCAAATAAATATTAAAAAAAAACCAGTCAGTATTTAACTTATGTGCAAAACAGAATACTAATTTGCACCCCTTGCATTGTAACATGGTTTTGTCCAGGAGACCGAAATAAGAAGTTTCTCAAGTTAAGATGCTTAATGAATCAGGTGCATGGTGATTATTCAGATGATTGGCAGTAAGTGTGTAAATTAGATTAGTATAATGAACACAGCTATTATTACAAGCTAGGTAATGCTAATTGCAAACTTGGCAATTGGGGACAACCCCAACTATATTATTGGAAAGAAGAAGCAAAACTTTTTGTTCACTGTTGTAGTACGGAATATCTCTGTATCTCACGGCTTGGGATACTGCCTTACACGTCTGGCTAAACCAATGATGGATAGATCAGACTGAGGGATCCTGATGCCCTACTCAGCTTTCCAAAGAAGTAGCACACACTCAGATTTTTGCCATCTTAGCTATATACCCCACTATAGCAATCTTTCTTATAGTGAGCTATAAGATATCTGGGCTTGTCTGTTCATATGTGTATCCTAATTGTCCCCAGACAATAGGACTCGCTGAGAACATAATCAAAATGCTTTCCTATCCACACAATCTAAAAAGTTCATTAAGTACTATTGATTAAACAATAGACCCACATAATCTATGACACCCACCTAGCTACATGTTAAGGAGCTCCTAGATAAACATATGCAAACATAATAATTGAATTGCACTGAGTCAACTAGTTAACGTTTACAATACAATATACAGAATATTATATACAATGAAAATATGAGTTTAATCCTGCATACACAAAGTTGTTGACCTACTGCACAATGCACATATATTTTGAGGTCATGCATAGAACACAATGGTGGATTGCAACAGTTTCCTTCTTGCCATAAGCAACCACAATCCAAACAGGTTAAATAACATTCCCCAGGTCACTTTACTAGATTAGGCAGGAACTGCTCTGATTTTTCTAATAAACAGAAACAGATATTAAACGAGGTAAACATAGAAATTCAACTTAAAGAGAAAAGTGCGATAAATCTAAAATGTTTTTGCATAGGATTCCTCAAGGTTCTCCACTTTCCTCCCATACTCTAAAGAGATACTGGGAGTTTACAGTCTAAATTCCCTACTACACATACACATGCTGCTCCACAATTGCTAAAGAAGAAAAAAATGTACACACAAAGGGTTGCTCACTCAGGTTTGGCCTCCATGAGAATCAATTGTGGACTGTTTGAGTAGTGTACGTAGGGTTGTTGGACAAACTGTGGAATATCTGGAATATTCCTCTTCTGGAATAGTGGAAACGCTGACTGAAAGGGATGTGTCTGGTCTGCAATTTCTTATTTACAGATAAGCTGATTTGTTACAATGTGAGTGCAATAAGCTTACTTATTAAAGTCCATTTTTATATGGAAACACTACACCATATGTGGCTTTTTTGCTTTGTTTGAAAGTGTTAAAGAAAATCAAAGATGACCAAACAACATTGAAAGACCCAGATGAGCAATCCTTATTTTATATCTGGTACGCACAAACACAAGTGGAGTGTGGTGTGCTTTTGGCATTCACTTCATTTGGTGATACTATACTACCATTGGTCTCTGTTTGTTTTTTTTATGAGATGACTAGAAACCTCTAAAGAACATCAAATGAACCGGTGGGATTGATCGTCTGTTGTATGCCCATATGTACATATATCTGGTGCACATCCATGACTATTTTGGTGGAACAAAGGTGTTCCAACAATACTACACTATTAGGCGCCTACCCCCCCTTCCCCCTCTTTTTTTCTTTTGTAGATATCTCCAGACTAACCACCCGGTTATTGGGAGTGTGGCGGCCCCCTGTACATGTCGAGTGTTTTTATATTATATTACATCTTTTTCGACTTTTAACCGGATTATTGAGTGTAGCGCCACGTCGTATCAATTGCTGTTTTTATACACAAAGGGTTAAATAAACTTTTATTGAAATAATGACACCCCTGAAACTCCTGTTTAACCACTTTATTAAATAGCTAAATATTTATTTCCATCCATTGTCCACGTGGGAATAGTCATCTATGACATAATCCAATGGCAATAAAAGAAAAAAAAAGTTTACTATGCTACAATAATTGAATCTTTTCAGAGCACCACAGCACAAATGCTATGAGATTAAATGAGCGTCTATTGAGGACAATGTTATTTTGACTGGAGTCTAAACCACTCTAAACCAGTCTTTACCTTATATTTTAAGATGCTCATATCTTCAAATGCATATAACTCAAAAACAGACATAGAAATGCAAACACTCAGATGAATTTGTGGATCCAATTTTGCATCCAACTCAAAATCTGGTCCTTAGTGTGTGAAGAGGAACACCTTGGGGCCAAAATATATTTATGTTAACGGCATGAAAATTGGCTTAGTATGAGGTACAAAATCTCATCAGACTTTCTGCATTAAATGGGTTAAACTTTCCAGCTATAGTTTTATCTGTAATTCAACACCACTTTATAGAAAACTAACTCATTATGGTAAAAAGTGTTGTTTAGTAGTGGTTGTATCTCTTCATCGTAAGAGGTCATCAATGTACATATGGGGTGCATTTGTTTTTGACAAACAACAAAATGGGTCACCTCCTGAATTGTTGTGGATGCATCGGATTATGCAATACTGATCCCACCTTTTTAATATTAACACTATTGAAATGTAATATGAATAGAGGTGTATGGCATGATTAATATGTCATGTAAAACTGGCTTTATTGTGCCACTCAGTTAAACTAAACATTCTAGACCACATTCATTAAGTAAAATTGCTCTGTGCATGACCAGTACCGGAGCATATGCAAGAGAATGCATCAACATCCAATTAATCTTTCAGTGCAAAGGACCCATAGAACAGCCTAAAATTGCATGGGTGGAGGCTACTGGACGTATGCACATAGTCAATGTATGGTAAGGGCGTGCCAAGATCGAGCGCACACAGCAATGTCCGATTCAAGCTTTGGGCATCTCAAAAGTATATGATTTTTAGTCATATCACTTAACTTGTTGATCGTGAGGGGGCAATTCCCCCTACACAGCAGCAATCTTCATACCTTAAAACTGCTGCTGAGATGTCTGATAATCTGGATAAAAGGCCAGGGCCAGTCAGGCCAACCAATCAGAGTGAAGGGGCATGGCTATGCAAAATGCCCCCCCCCCCCTTTAAAAAAAATCTAGGTATGCCCCTATATCACTTGCACCAGCTACAGTCTGGTGTAAGTGCCAATTACTAGTGATGACTGTCACATATACAAGCTAAAACATGTGTTTGCAATGAGGAGCAACTGTAAAAGTCCATTTTATGTACAGTAGACATTCATAAAATCCTAATGTATTTTATGGAAAGAGAAATTAAACAAAGAAATATTGACATTGATTGATTGATTTTTTTGTGTGTGTTTTCTTTTGGCACTTTATATTCCAAATATGCATTGTCTGTCAGAGCAGAGCGTACCTAGGCCCCTATTCATCAACAAACATATCTGTATGTCTGCTCCTTGTTGAATACTGAATTGTGTGTGCCCGATGTAGGAGTATTTTTTTTGTTTGTTTTTTTTTAAAACAGACACTACGTTGGTTTTGCATTTGTTGATGAGTCAGGCCCTTTATATATACAATATGTTAATACAGTATCTCCCAAATTTCCTTATAAGCCATCATTATCCATAAATACTCACCAAAAAATCAATCAATCAATGTCAATATTTCTTTGTTTAATTTCTTGTCCCAATACATTCCTTATACCAGTGTAAGCCTCCATACTGTACCAGTCACATTGCCACTACTAATTAGGTGAAGGCCTATGGAGATTTTTTAACGTTTGGTTCATGATCAAAATCCTTGCAAGCTGAAGTTAGTTCAATAAATTAAAGCAATTTGTATACTAGGTGGTCATATTATAGTACCTGTTACCCTAAGGTAAAGAGGAAGGCCTTTAATAGCAGCCAAAGAACCTACTAGTATGTTTTTGGAGTGTGGGAGGAAAGTGGAGCACCCAGAGGAAGCCCACGTAAACACGGGGAGAACATACAAACTCCACATAGATAAGGCCATGGTGCCCACATGCTGTAAACTGTACAATTGTTCCATCACTCCTTAGTAACTAGACTGGTTAAGTAAGGGAGTGAGCTATGCAAGGGGTGAGGCACAGAGGAGAGCAAGTAAAGAGGGGAAGAGGGGGGTAACATTGATGAGATGGATACATTGGGAGAGGGGACAAAGTAAACATATAAGGGAAAGGAGGAGGGACACATGGAAGACATAAGGGAGAGGTGAAGAAACACAGGGAAGACTTTATGGAAAGTTGAAGGGACACAAGAGATATGAAGGAAAATGTAAGACATGAGAGAGTTAGGAGAGAGTTAGGAGCACGGTGCCCATGAGTAAGACATAATTGGACACAGGAGAGGTATGGGATACAGGAAGGGTAGCCTTTCATAATTTAATATGTTTCATATTATTTAAGATAGTGTTAAAAAGCATCTAAAATAAATTTCATACAGTCAAAATCCCTAAAGTTTCTGTGTGCCTAGGTGGCCTCCAGCCATTCAGTTCTAAAATTCCTTACCAGCACTTCTAAATTTCCACTTCCACCACCACTTATAATGTCAATTTCCTGAAAAGCAGTGTTGCTTAGTATGACTTAATTTCATCAGCTGTAGGGAGACTTATAGAACATGATGATAATAATAATAACACTTGAAGCAGCTTTTATCTCAGCAACACGTGTCATCTGTGATTGTTGCAGAGAAAATAACCACATTTCATTCTGCTTATGTAACTAAACATTATTTTCAGCATTTGTGGTCGATGATAATTTAAGACATTTGTGCAATGCCTCTAATTGATAGAGGGTCTCCTTCTTATCCTTGGTTTTATGTGTTTGCTTTAATCTGTTAATGGCTTCCATTCATTTGTCAGGTTCTTTAGCTTTTTCTTTCTTACGCTGAGCTTTAAGTATAATAAATTCCCAGTACACTTATCTGTCTCCCATTTAGTAAGTACAGACACACTTGGTGAGTTGTTTAAAATTAAGTATTCTGCAATGTGAGTTTTGTCTTCTAACCTACACATAAACTCTATTAGGGAGGCTGCTGGGAGTGCACGTGTAATAAAAATGGCTACATGGTTGGAAAAGTTTATATTGCCTTTTAAATATTGTGTATACTCTGTTGATCTAAGAGGAAAAACTCTGTTCTACTATAAGTAATGTGGACAAAGTATAGTCCTTGGTACCATAGTTCAACAACCGTCATAATTCAGAGTATTCTGTAGGGATGTAAGGTACCATGGTGTTTTTATAACTGACCTGAGAGTATGCTGGAAGACCCACTTGAACAGTCCAAGCTTGGGACTAATGCCAACTGGACTACCTTTTGGAAATGTGATGGATCTACCAATATGCTAAAAAATAAATATGGTTAGTACAGGATTTGGAGCATAAATAATTCTAACCCCATAAATCAAACCTTATATAAAATAGTACCTTCCCCTATGGTATGACTCACTAGATGGCACCACAAAAATCTAATTTATTTATGGCTTAAAATATTGATACCCTTCCGCTTCCAAACCTTGCTATGAAAGGCAAGAGGGAAGACTTTGTTAAAATAAATTTGTATAAAAATCTCTTCTTAATATCATCATCATCATCATTTATTTATATAGCGCCAACATATTCCGTAGCGCTTTACAATTGGGGACAAACACAGTAAACTAATAAACAAACTGGGTAAAACAGACAAAGAGGTGAGAAGGCCCTGCTTGCAAGCTTACAATCTATGGGATTTATAGCGACATTCCATGGCTAAAAATTACCTTTGCGAGTTTAATCTCTCCAGAGTCATACATTTTACCTGTAAAGCATTAATAATCAAACAAGTAAAATGGATTACTCTGTATACTTACACAAGGACATGTGCTGCAAGACCTGTAAACAAACAAAACAAGCACACTGTAACATAGTATACTGCGTTTACTTTAAAACTCTCTAAAGGGACATGATTAGCTCTTTTTATAAGAGTGTAGAGAGAATTAGGTAGATGGGAGAAAGTGTTATGACTTGCAAACCTAGATCACATAGCAATTATAACAATAATACATTTTTCCTGCATGTATAAACAAAGACTCTGCTTAGGACCGTAAAATTAGGAACAAAATTGTATATAAATGTCCTTATTTAGTTATCATCAAGGTAACAGCTTTTTCTTCTTCACCCTTCTGTTTAAGCTTTGTGCACCAGTCATCTGTTGACGTGGCTTGGGCAGGGTGTGATTGCAATGTCTGTGGCTTCTATATTAAATTTCAAGGTGATGATGATCCGTATCCTGAAGATCTGTTCTAGTAGTTTGGATCCGGTTGGGGTGGACTATGAGTTCACAGGGTAATCCCAGAGGAAATGAATGTTCCAATCTTGCAAAAGCTGTGTAATGGGGCTAAATTGCTTGTGGCGGAGTAGAGTAGCTGTCAGTAAGTAGGCAATCTCTGTTATCTCTGCATATGTTTGAGGCTTGGTGAACGGTGGATGAGACCTTCATAAATAATTAGGCCTTGAACATGTATCATTACACAGCTGGGTCTGCTGGGCCAATGCTTTCATGAAAGGCCCTTATCTTGACAAATTATCCCTGTCTGATATCTCAGTGCTCTTTTCTAGCGCGTAATGTTTTAGTTTCCTTCACTAGCACAGCCTCTAAAGCCACAGAACTACCCATTACCAACGCCAGAGCTGTCTAAACAGGGCCGCCATCAGGTGGGGGTACTAGCATATCAAGCCCTGGCTCATTATGTGACCCGTGCCCTCATTGCAGACCACCAATCTTTTTTGCTCCTTTACTGTTTTTTTTTTTTAATGCCTTGTGGCCCAGTGGAAATGCAGAGCAGGCAGCCTATGCGGTATGTGCATAGGCTGTCACATCGCATACTACTATATGAGGCTTCATCGTTAATTCATAAAATTTTGTACTACAGCTTGTAGGTAGTAATCGTGTAGTTATGGGAAGTTGCAATCCTGGGTTGGACCAGGCATGGCAGGAGTTGAGAAGCAAAAAATTGGGCAACTTTGCTGGCATTTCTCTCTTTTCCATTCTTCGCCATTCTGCAAAGGGGTTCAGGACTGCTGAGCCCTTTGAAAGCAGCGGTTTTAATTGGGAAAAAGTCGCTTTGCGCTGGTTTGGAGACTTATTTGTCTGGAGCTCAGGATCCATGCAGCCATTGGCTCTGGTTGCCGGCCCGCCTCTCCTCCCAACTTTTACTTGAATAGTGTTTTCTTCCTGATTCCTGCTGTTGTTCTCAGTCTTTATAGGAGCAGAAAGCTCAACATGCTCATATGAAGAACAACAGAACAGAGGAAAGCTATTAATGTACATAGCAGAAGTTGCAGGAAAGCCTCTATAAGTCAATAAATTAAAGTTGTTTGATGGTATGAATCCCATTTAACACAGAAGATGATTAGATGCTTTGGAGGGAACACAGGGACATATTTAAATGCATTACTAGGAAACACAAACATAAGAACATATAGAGGCAAGTACAAATGTTACCACAAACTTTTCTATTTTAACTTTATAGTTTATTGAAATTTTTAGTACACGAAAACTGAAAACAATTGTCTGTAATGTTATCTTATCAAAAGAACTATATTAACAAAACCATTCTGATATTGTGCAGTAGAATACTGAAAGCCTAAGCCAATTACAAGCTAAATGTATGCATTAGAAATTTTATGAACATAGAGCAACGTGGTACAGTACTCTTATTGATATTGTAACATTTGATAAAGGAAAGCTGACTGGATGTGAGGGCCCCAAGCATTATTGAATATTTCCATTATATCCATTGACATTGCTGTTAACCTTTCTAAAGAGCTTATACTATTGATACCGGTTACAATTGCCGCCCATGACGTAAAGGTCATTCACAAACCACAAAATATGAAGGAACAACAAGAATTTCATCTTACACAGATACACCGAATAGTCTGCTTCACACATAACAAGGAGAATGCCCATATTCAGATTTATGGAGCTGCCACATAGAATTTTATGGGTCAAACTGGAATTGTCCAGCCTATCACCATAATTAATTTAAACGTCTAATTTTTACTCATAAAACACTGCTTAGTTTAGCCTTATGTCTTCAATCATGAAAGGAAGGGGACATCGGGATTGTTTTTACAGCATGTATCCCTGTCATATATTTTAATGCTTTTTAATGCCTAAAATGCCCTGGTGAATATCTCTCTACCATCAGACACTGCACCTCTCTGGGGGTAAGTCTATCTAGAGCGGGGCTTCGAGGTGTATTCCAAACTCAAGCTCCATGACAATGGGGTTTGAGACCCAAGTGCATGATTTTGCATTCTTTGGCATTAAACTGTAGTTGCCACTCTCTTGACCATTCCTCTAGTCTACCTAAATAATTAATAATTTATTTTACCCCACCTGTTGTGTCTACTCAGTTGCATATCTTTGTGTCATCTGCAAAAAGGCATACTTTCCCTTGAATACCATTTGCAATGTCTCCAATAATGATATTAAACAGCACTGGTCCAAGTACAGATCCTTGGGGTACACACATTACGTTTGTTTTGCGTTTGGTAATGAATGAGGCCCAAAGTGTCTTTCTCATGAGCCAGTCATTCAGGAAGCTCCTTGGTGGTCACGTGATGCCAGAAGAGGGGTTTAGCTTTGTTATTTGAATATCCCAAACCCTGCCTAATCACTACATCATGTGACTGTGGCTGCCATGGTGATCGCATGACACTTAAACTGTATATTATTAATATCTGCTTGAATCAAAACCCTAAGAAGAAGAAAATTAACAACTGCATTTGTCTTCTTACAGATAAGAGATTTATGTAAATAAAAAACACCTTTTAGAGAGGATTGCTTTTATAATCATATTTCACCTCAATGCATCTCTTTAATATATTAATATATATCAAATATATTAATATAGAGATGCATTCAGCTGAAAAGGAGTGTTAGTTATTGACTGTACTGTAACCTTATCACCCTGTGGCCAATATATTTGAAGCATAGCACCTGTGAGGTTACATCTACAAAAATAAATCCCTAGAACACTGGTCACAGATTGCACCGCTATGCATTAAAGAACCAGTACTACCAAAACATATTGCACTTTTTATATTCCACACTCACAACCTAAATAGAGAACTGCCTCTATTCTCTGAACAGCTAATCAATGATAGAAAAAAACTATATTCCTTGTATGTCTGTTGCTGAAAAGTTTTACATTACCCATATACAATCAAAATATATCTAACTCATCCTTCCCTCTCTAACTTGATGTATGACACAAAAAGCTCTGATTGGTCAGCCAATATCCAATTGTATATGTAAATTGATATGTAAATGGAATGTAGCTTGATGCTTCTATAACCTTCTATACAAGTGTCCGTCTGAGTAAATATTTCCAGTTTTCCATTCCTCAGCATATAGTTCACCTGGAACGGGAAATAGCTGAACTGCTTATGAGTCCATTACATTGCGTTCACTGCTGATAAGCAGAGATCACTAGATCATGGCTTCCCCACGTCTTCCCTCCAGACAGTGCCCCCTTAATTTGCGAAGATGACATCATAATGGAAGTGGCTGACCCAGGGATGGAATCCCTAATGATACACAGTACTAATGAAGCAGAGGATCAGAACTGTCAATGAATATAAGTGTCACCTCAACTGTTGATATCTGTCTTCCCACCCCAAGGGCCACTTCCAGGCCAACTATTGAAATCCACCATACTTCCCGCACTGGACATCTAAAGCAACCGAGATCAGCAACCCAACAGCAAACTTTGAAGGCGAGTTCCATTTCAAGGACGAACACCTTTCTGCACCATTTTCATTTTGGATATTATACCTGACACACACATATATAAACCTTTACATATATGGCATCCATGTATTCGTCACAATTTGTTGTTTTTTATTTTGTGGAATTTATGTTTGGTGTATAAGTTACGTGTGACAGTCTAGCAATGGTTTTAAATTTTTTTGTTGAGCACAGATTTCGACCCAAAATGTCAGTTTAGTAGTTTTAATTGGAAAATGTTACGAAACACTTAAACAGTTTCTAGAGGGCCCAGTTGTAAACCATATATGGGCTTAAGGGGACACAAGAACTTTTTTGACATAGTAATTGTCAGGTTCTTTGTGGATATTTTGTGGTTGAGGGGTATGCTGGTCATTCATCTTGTGGAAGCTGCACATACCTGTACCTGTACATAATGTACACTGGTGAGACACATTTTACAGTGTTTACTTCTTTAAATGGCCGGATTTTTTTTTAGATTTTTTTTCATGCACATGGGAAGTATGATATTAAGAGAAAACACATATGTCATATTTTTTCTTCGTTTACAGCATTCTAACAATAGACAGGATAAATAAGTAGGCTACAGTGAATCTGTCCTGAAAAATATATATTAGATTGCAAAAAGAAACATGTTTACGGGAATGAGGTCTAAGCCAATGTAATTAAAATCTTGAAAAATGTCAGGCCCAATTGAATAGAAAATTTCCAAGCCCCCGGCATTGAAAGGGTTATAGCAAAGAATAAAAAAACAGTAACTTTGCACCTGAGCAAAACCATGTTGCATTGGAGGGGGAGGTAAATTTAAAATGTGAGGACAGATTTATAGTTGGGGTAGGGCATGTCCTAGATTAACTTTAAATTTAAGTGTAAAGAGAAAGCTATCAAGTATTTGTGTGCTAGATGAAAAAACAGCCAGTATTTAACTTATGTGCAAAATAATAAAAACTGATTTGCACCCCTTGCATTGTAACATGGTTTGTCCCGGAGAACATTTACTGCTATTTTTTGCCATACTTTCCTTAATGACTCAGGCCCACAGTGCATAGAGTCATATAGTCTGTACATACTGCCTACTTCATACTTGCCCACTCTCAATGTCCGGGAGACTCCCGAATTCCAGGTAGGTCTCCCAGGCTCCCGGGAGAGCAGGCAATTCTCCCGCAACCTGCCTGTAGGCAGCCTGAATGATGCGATTCTAGGTGTATTGTGTCATTTTGGCCCGTCCCCCCATGACAAAATATTAATTTTGATGGGGGAGACAGGGCCAAAATTGTGTTTTGCCCCACCCCCTTACACCCTCCCGCCATATTCCCTCTCCAGGATCTCCCAGAGAGCAACAATAGAAAGTTGGCCACTATGACTTACCTTGAATCTTTCAGACACGCCTTCACTGATACTGATGGTAAATTCAGCAATCTTTGGAGGGCGGAATTTTCCTTTCTTGTGATCCCGTTCATACTCAGTCTTTGTTTTCACCACGACCTTTAGAACAACAGGTAAGGAATTTTGTTTTAAAAAAATGTTTAATATTTTATTCAGGCTAAAAAAACAAAGTATAGTACACGTAAGGAATACATGTTAAAGTGGGCATAATTAGTTCCTTTGTCCTCATATTTGGGTTTATGTATAAGTGTTTGCTATCACTGTAGGAAGCAGGGTATATTAGCCTTTTTTTGATATATGTGCTATAAAATTGTAGAGAAATTTCAGCTATATACATAATTGCGCCTCAGCTTGTTGGCCCCTAATTGGCGGAAAGTGTTGGCTCCTAATGAACAATTTCACGACTATTTTTTCAGCCCACAAAATGACTGTCATCTGTATGTGGAGGTTTAGGAGGCTTACAAGGCAGAATGGTGGTGATAATATAAAAAAAACACTTTGAGTTGTGTAACCTTAACAGACAAATCAGTTGATGTTCTGAGAACCAATTTAAGCTGTGGCCTTGCTAGTATCAGTGAAGGATGGAATTTGGTTGTCCCCCCACAGCATCGCAAGTTGGGAACTGAAGCATACAGATAAAGAAATTCAACTCGTGACTGTTCATGGGAGAAAGAAAACTACCGATATCCAAATAAGGACTGGGGGCATTGTTGAATATGTTATATTGTAGCTAGCAGCAACGTATGTTATATTCTTAAAAGACTTGGGAGGAATAATTAATGTAGTGACGCAATAAGCAATATAAAAAGGTGATGCAAAATAAATGACCTCAGCTCAGAATCTTAAAAGGATATAGTCGTGTGTGTCTTGATTACTGGACTCCCAGTTATCTGGTTTATAATAAATCACAGACAAGCTGAAGGACGTTGATAATTGAAAGAAGAAGTACCTTAACATGTATGCAATCATTACATTTTAACAAGTGCTAGAACATAGCATCTCTCTAGAGCGAGGGAATCATTACTTTGCATAAATATACAACCAACATTCTACAAGGACCTGGGTTGTTAAGTCTGTGGCCATCAAAGACTTTTCAGTGAACTTACATCTCCATATATTACTCAGTTGTTTATACAGTTATGAAATACACTATGCCAGACAGAACTACAAAGAAAAACGTTAAAAAAGACTGTATCAAAACCATTGACAAATACGCATTTATGGCACTGATTAAGCAGCTTCTATATACAAAACATATATTTGTTTTGTGATACTGTGTACGTTTTAATGAAATCACCGCTAAACCATTTATGGTTTCTTTAAGGGTGTGGCCGCTTTTGAACAACTTCGTTCCCCTGCTTGGGTAATGTGGCACTTTGATGGGTCGGCTGGCCCTAAGGCCCGCCAATTTTTAGCTGCTAGTATGGCTTCAGTTAACCAGCCATGGAAGTTTCTTCTTGGTTCCTTCTCCTGGGATTTGTTATCCAGTAAAAATGGAGATTCAGTTGGAGAGGACCTCACAAACAATGCTGCATGGCTCTGTGCTGGTGAGTATAAATATTAATAATAACAAAAATAAAATAAAGTAAGCAACTCAGCCATCACACAGTTCTTGATATTTGTTTTGTAAAACCGGGATATTCTGATTTTTTTGGTGCCAATGTTTAATTGTTTGAATTCCGCAGCATTTTTCAGTGCCGGAGCAGCAAGGCACAGAGATAAGAGCTGGCTCACTCTTCACAGCGCAGAAGTCTCCTGCTATAATAAGCAATATCATATGCCGAGGCTGAATTATCATGTCATTGATTTATAGCTGGGCAGGAGGGTGGTGTGAATATATAATAAAAGGGAGAAAGGGGGTTTATCATTGCCAGTCACTGTGTTAATAGAGGGGGATTGAGTTGATAACAGGTACAACCCACAGACTGTCGTCTCTTTGTTTTAGTACATGCTTTATGTGTACCTGTTAATAGGACATGGTCATCAAAAGAAATTACATACTTTAATATCGTATCGTGTTTCATAGTCAATGTACAATAATAAAATGTTGATATTTTCACTGTGATCTATTGAATTGGAATTACAGTGTCTCTGTAAAAGCCTGACTCAGCAGCCAGGGCACAATTAGCACAGCTCAGGCTAGTTAGTCTACAGACAACAATATTAGCTAATTAGTAATAAAGCAGCTACCAGTTTATTGGCTCCTTCCCGTTTATTGTCAGATTTGTGTGTTATAGCTGGTAACATTTGTTTAAAATGCCTTTGTTCTTACAGACTGGTGTCTCTTTCTTTGATTAAATGTATTGTTATAACTTATTACTGAGATTAATGGTAATGTGCGGCCCTTTTAAAAGTTAGAGGGCCATCCATGCGGCCCCCCAAGTGTTTCTGGTTGCCCATCACTGAAATATAGTGATAATAACTACAGCTTCACAAAGTAAATAGGGTTATTTATTCCAATATTAAACAGTAAAATAAGTAAATGTCAGCAAACATAGTAAAAAGGTGATAGAAATTCATAACAACCAATCAGATCATTTCTAGCATTTTCAAGTGCAATTTAGAACCGTAAAACAAGCCTCTGGTTGCTATGGGTTACAGAAACTTTTTCTTGTGCACCCATCTGTCTCAGCGAAGCTAAGTAAATTAATAAGCATTTTTTATGTATTGTTCCTTCAAATGTACCAAAATAAAATGAGCCAATGATGTGCACAGAAATGTTTCCTTTAACACATACTGAACTATGATTTTCCCATTAAATTGCCTATTTTTTCTGCTTTGCTACATTCCTTAGCATGTTACATATGTTAATTATTGCATTTATTCGTGCAGGAAAAAAATACAAAAGAAAACAAAATAGGCAGAAGCTATCAACACATAATCCTATTTTATTGATTAGTTTTATCAAGTTCTATGTGTCGGACGGAATCTTTGAATGGATGAGCTGTGAAGAGTGTACTAGGTGACATCACCAGGCTTATAAATAAGTGAGCAAGCCTTGCCAGGACTGCATTGCAATATCCCGATTATAGATTATTTACATTACTACGCCTGCAGAAGACACATAGATGTAGTCTATAATCGGGATATTGGGGCACTCAGGCCAACGGTACAAACGTCATACACAATAGCTTAGGTCAAGCTATATACATGTATCCCACATTATATGGTAATGTGTACACGCATCCTCCACATGTGGATCCAGAGCACATCCCCCACGCTGGACCTCTTTAAAGAAAAATTGTTCTTTGCCATGAAAAAGGACTGGTTGGAAGCCTCCCTCCAAAAAACAAAATACACAGGGAGATTTTTTGACACTTGGGAGAGCTTTGTTGGCACTTTGTCAGTCCCGCTGAGAGAGCAAATACAAAAATGTTTTCAACACACCCTTTGGTACGAAACTAGAATATTCATGCAAGACCCACCTATCTTTCTGGACTAGGAGAGTGCTTGTGTTGCCCCGGTCTCTCCAGGCTTTTGTATCTTATGTGTGATATCATATTTATAGTTCACTTCAGTAACTCACAGATGACGACTTTCCGCATACTATGTGTCGTGGTTCATGATTATTAAGTATAAACATATCTTTGTTCTAATTTATTTACTGATGTGTACATGTTTGACATTCTTCAATAAAGAAATAAAAAAAAAAAAAAAATAAGTTCATATAATAGTAGCTAATATTCAGATGTATGACAGGTTGGCAAACAAGCAGGTAGTCAGACTTAAGACTGGGCAGAATACAAGCAGGTATTCAGAAATGAGCCTGATCAATTACTAAGGTGGGTAGTCAGACGTAAGCCGGGTTGGTACACAGGTGTGTAGATAGTAGTAAGCCAGGTCAGTATATAGTGGTAGATAGTGCAAAAATAACAGTTTCAGGTAACAGACATTGAGCAATTAAAATACTCAAGCAAAGGCCTTAATCAAGGAGTGCTTATTTATAGGCCCAAACAGCAACCAGCATCCAAGATGGTAGCACTGACAATCTTGGATAATAGCCAGTTTATGGACAAATTCCACCTCTGGTGGTTGGAGGTGAACTTGTCCAAGACTATCCCAAATGTGTCCTTCCGCACATGCAACAACCCTAAAAATGCTCTCCCTCTTATATCATTATAATAATCTCACTCTACAAAGGCAAATTGGTGCACCATCTTAGTACTTTACTACAAATACCAGTATTCTGTCTATCTTCTCCCCTCTTACAGTGCAATCTTATTTAATTTTCTATTTAGAGAAATGAAACACACAACTTATGAGCAGTGATAGACAAACCAATTCAGCTAGCAGAAAATTTGGCTGAATTTCAGTGATTTGTGGCTCAATCAATGGTTTGCTTGAGATTTGCAGAAAATTCACAGATTAGTTTCACCCCCAAAATGGAGACTCAGGCCAATCACAGCATATTGAACATTAAGAAGCCAAACAAGTTACAGCTCCTATTTAGTTCAATTGTGCACATTTGCCCAAAAAATCTTAGATAACCACACATTGTACAAGAAAAGAAGCAATAATAGTGCCAGTGGTAATGAAGCAAAGAAACCTAATGCTAATTATTCTTATACAGCTTACTTCAAAAAACATAAATGGGTGGCAAACATTTGTCTGTTTTGTGCTATGCAAGCCAATCTGTGATTACAAATTCTGTTGGCATAGCCTCATAAAATGAAAGTGAGGAAGAGCAAGCAGGCATGCAACCAGATTCAGCTGCGATTCAGCAGGCACATGATACGCAGGAAAATAAATTGCTTGCCCCACAAACTGCATGTTAGGAACACCAAACACCCCAATCATCCGTCCAAAAACAAAACTAGTGAATGGAACTCTGAAAGAAAGTGTTATTTGCCATAGGCTAAGTGAAACCAATGACAATACTAAACAATACTAGTTCTCTATCACCTCTAACCGTACAAACAAGTGACAACAAAGTTCCCATTACAAAAAAATAAAAGTAATATTTTATATACAGGGATAGTTACTATTGCAAAATGAAAACTTTACATTGCATGTGGCTTAGTAGTTAGCACTTCTGCCTCATAGCACTGGGGTCCCGAGTTCAATTCCCAACCATGGCCTTATCTATGACGAGTTTGTATATTCTTCCCATTTTTGCGTGGGTTTCCTCCAGGTGCTCCGGTTTCCTCCCACACTCCAAAAACATACTAGTAGGTTTATTGGCTGCTAACAAAATGACCCTAACCTGTGTGTGTATGCGTGTGTGTGTGTGTGTGTTAGGGAATTTAAACTGTAAGCTCCAATGGGGCAGGGACTGATGTGAATGACAAAATATTCTCTGTACAGTGCTGCGGAATTGGTGCCGCTATATAAATTAATAGTGATGATGATGACAATGGTCAAGTGTGTAGTATGTGCACAAATGGTCAGTTTTTCACTACCTATAACATGGCTATACATGGTATATATACATACACACTTCTCTTAACGTATACAATATACAAATATACATATAAATATATATATGTATTTTACAGCGGTCTGGCTTCAGTCGTTCAGTGTAACGATCCTTGGGGTTATTAATGGCGAGAGAAGGGTGGGATCCATTCATAAGGCCCGTTTTGGGTCTGTAAGGTGCTATTAGTAAGCTGTGAGGTTGTTTCCTCAGTCTCTCACTACCTGGGGGACAGATTAGAGTCCTGCTAAGAAGAACTGACATTAGTACCTGTGAGTTCTGTTATTTTATGTTTGTTTGACATTTGGTCTCTCCAGGGCCGGTGTAAGGCTTTGTGGCACCCTAGGCAAAGGTTCAACCTACTCCCCTAAAAAACACTTCCCAGCCCATCACATGCTTTACTTTTGCAAAATTAAAATAATAACTCTTACCTCCTCCTGGCTGTCTGGCAGGGCTGCAGTTTAGATGTAATGATGTCTAACGTAGAATGCAGTCCATGCTCCACTACTGCAGAGGGGCAAACGTAGGATTTCTAAAAGAGGTTTCAAATGTTAGATTTCAAAACAAAGAAAGAAAACTTGTTGCAATAAGTTGGCAACAGAATCTCTATTACTTACCCTATACACACTGATCACTGTATACCAGTCTCACACATCAGTATCACACACCTGATAAACACTTACATGCTTCCCTCCCCACCAGCTCTTCTCTCATGCCACTCTGCTGACCAGTCTTTATGTACCACTCTATTTACTTTCACATACACACTGATCACTATACACAGGTCTACCTGACGTTACACACCTCATACACACTGATCACTATACATAGGTCACACACACCTGTCCACCAGATTTTCTCTCACATGCCCTCACTGCCCACCAGATTTTTTCTACCATGCTACCTTCTGCCCAACAGCTTCTCTCTCACATGCCGACGCAGCCCACTAGCTTTCCTTCACATATTACCCTCTGCCCACTAGCTTTTTTCTTACATGCCCAGGCTGCTCACCAGCTTTTCTGTCCCATGTTACCCTCTGCCCACTAGCTTTTCTCTCACATGCCCAACCTTCCCACCAGCTTTTCCCTCTGCCCACTAGATGTTCTCTCACTACCAACCTGTCTACCGAATTTTCTCACATTGGGAGAGCCTTTTAAGGCATTCTCCTGCTCCATTTTTATAAAAAAAAACAAGTTTATTGGTAATTGAGAAGAATGGCATAAAATAATACAAATGGATAAAAGTAATGGATAAAAAAAAAATCATGCATTCATTATTAATTTAATTTGCTGTGCATAATTAATTTATTAAATTAAGATTTTATATATTGCAAGACTAGTGCTTTATAATTAAATGGGCAAGATAATTTGATATTATTATTTAAAATTACCCTATTTAAAACTTCATAAAATTAGTCTTTCATATAATGAAATCAATTAAACTAGTTTTAGTATTTGTTTATCTTCTATGTGATGTTAGTTGAGGATTATCCCTTCTGCTTACCTAATTTCTTGCAGTGCAGAGAGCCCGGCACCACTGAGAAACATGTGACTGCTGCAGTCACATGAGGCTGAAACAGAGACACAGAGCAGCAGGAAGGACCGACCCCGATGCTCGGTCATTGTAGCTGCCTAGTCTGCAACTTTCTATGAAACATTTCAGGAGCCCTTTGTGCCTCTTCACTCATGGAGGTGACCCTAATGGCCTGCGCAGCTGCCTAATGTTAGCGCCGGGCCTGGGTCTCTCCACTTAAGAGAGGGAATTTGCTTTATTGCATTAATTAGAGCCGTATAGGCTAGCACTTTTGTTTATGTTTTGGTTATTTTTGGAGCTGCTGAAAAAACAGCTTTGGCTACTTGAAACTAGGCATAGGATTGGTGTGACATTGTTTGGCTGACGCATGGCAATTGCAGCCGTTTACCCCTGAAAACGGCACCCATAACCCTGATCTTAAGATATATATATATATATATATATATATATATATATATATTGTGGGTGGGTCCCGAGTGCTGGTGGCCATCTTGAAAACGTCTCCGGCGCCGGAGGGGTGAAATCAGCGGCACAGCTCTGCAGTGTGAAAGGGTTTAAAACTAAGTAGTGTGCATATGTGTATTTTTAAATAGAGATTTAAATGTGTAGGTGCTGCAGTGTCGGTAAAGCACTGGAGCTCACTGCTGAAGGGGTTAATTCCTAACGCTAGGCTCCGAGAGTATAACTATGTATATTTTAAATGTATATGTGTATAATGTGAATGTAAATGTATATAAATAAAGAAAAATACTTACCCTGTCCCTGGTGGTCCAGAAGGGACTGCAGGAGCAGCCCTGGATTCTTCACCCTTCGGGAGCCAGCTTCAGTGGCTGCCGGAGGGACTTAACAATCAGCCTCCTGGAATCAAATAGGACTAGAATGTGCAGCGCCTCCTGGGGGTCCCAGGAGGCTAAGTCCCTAGTTGGAGCTCAAAAAGCTTCAACAAGTGACAGGGCAGGGACTGCTGCCCCGGGATCTGGCTTCTCCCCCCTGGTACTATTTTCGGCCAGGGAGCAGAGCCATACCCCGGGGTCCAGTCCCAGGAAGTCAGTTTGTATGGGAGATTTAAAAGATAAATCTCTTACCCCAGACAGAGAGGCACCAGGGGAGGAGAGTGGGCTGAGCCCCCCTCTCCCTGGCAGCTCGAGGACAGCGGGGAAGTTAGAATACCTCCCAACTGTCCCGGTTTGATGGCTCTGTCCTGCTATCTAGATTAGGACAGCTTTGCCCCGCGGTTGGCAAATTTGAGAGGTATGTCTCATTCTCTGTTGTTCTGAATGGCAGAGCAGCAGTGCTGCGAATGGTGTTTGAAGGTGAGGGGAGTATGGGTCAGCCTAGCACTTCAAAAGAGACACATGTTTAGAGGTATGGATATAACACTTTGTTGGTCAATGTAAGTTACAATGTTTTAAAATATAACAATAATAATAATAGTAAAACAGTGAAATTTCCATTTACTAAGATGAGGAAAAACTGAAGTAATATCCGGGAACGAGTAAAACGAGAGGATGTTTAAAAAACACCCACATTTCAAATAAAATGAGTGAAAAACGCAGAATGCAGTTAAAAATAAATGAATGTCTGTTAAAAATCTGTTCCACAAACTAGGTCCTTGTAATTACAGCCATGGAGCCAGACATATGTTGAAAACATTAAACTGTTTATTGCAGTGAAAACACAGTCCAGGTATTGCAATGTAAATACAGACCAGGCCAGTGAATTAACAGCCTTCAAGGTAATGCAGAATAACAGGTATATTACAGATGTCAGGTTTGCTTCCAGGAGACAAGGTACAGGTAAGTGGTAAATACTACAGTGAAGCAGGAACCGGTGAAACAAGGATTTCCACAGGAAAAGAGAAAAGCAAGGCAGTAGTCCAAGAGTAACAAACATAACAGGCACAGAAACATTAATGACCAGCAAAGGATACTGGGAGAGGCAGGCATATATATGAGACCCTCAGGTGCAAATAGTTAACCCCTGGTAGTGGAACGAGATGACAGAATAGCAGCACCTTTGGTGGTACACAAGTACTGCACGGTAATTACAATAATAAAGTCCAGAATAGTCCCAGAGGCAGGAGCTGCTGGGATGAAGCAGCATACTAAGGCAGATGCTAACAATGTATTATATTTTACATTTTAACTAATAGGGCTCATTTAGAAGTGGACGTAAATCAATTTCTTTTGTGTAAGATGTACATGTCTGTACTGCTAATGTGCACACATTAACATCTGTATATAATTATTTGATTATCACTGATTTGTGTCTCCTTACATCTAGACAGGAGGAATGAGAGCAATCAGGGGCAGGCAAGTGCAAGCTGAGCAGGGGCGGATTGGGAACATAAAGTGGCCCTGGAAAAAAAATCTGGAAGTGGCCTCATGTGGTCGGGACCAAATCAAGTGTAGGCAGAGCAAACACAAAAAGAGGCGGGATTAATACAAAGTTGATTATGCCATCAAAAGGCTGAATATTGCTAGACTGCCCATTACATACCACAATTGTCCCAACATTCCCACTCATGGGACAGAGTCCTAAATCAGGACTGTCCCGCTGAAACATATTCATGTTTATTTAATAACATGTTGTAGAGGAACTGCCAATATAGAAAAATACAGTTGGCAGACTGTCCTGCTCTCTCCTACCTGTTCTTGTTGCTTTCCCTACCTGTGGTTGCTGGTGTCTCTTGATCAGTTGCCACTTGTCTGGATCCTGGAATGCTGGGGGCCCTATTTGGAAAAAAAATAAGTACATGAAATATATAAAACTCCAACAAGCTCCGGTGTTAAATCAAAAGCACCCACATTTAATAAATAGGCTTCCCCCCAGCCCCAACATTAAAATGCTAGAATTCACATTTAATAAATAAACCTATTTCCCTCCAAACAGCCCCAGCAATAAATTAACAGCATTTACATTTAATAAATATAACCATTTCCCATGACTGTGCTGGCATTAAATAATTCATATTTAATAAATAGCCCTCTTGCCAAACTCAGCCCCACATTCAATATCCCCAAACCACCCCACCATTAAATTACAGGTCCTGTCACCTCACCTTAAATCAATAGACTCCACTAATAAATTAAATAGCACCCACCATTAAATAATTTGCTCCAACTTGCAGTCCACCATTAAATTACTAGCCTACCTCCCACCCAAATTAAAGTAGAGAACGTCCACAGCTCCAGCAATAAATTAATAGCATTTATGTTTCCCGCAACCATCACTGGCATCAAATAAATCAAATTCCATTTAATAAATATAACTCATTCTTCCCAAACTCACCCCCACATTCAATTAATAGCCCCCAAACCATCCCTTCTTAAATAGTCCCCGCTATTAAATTAAATTGCCCCACCGTAACTCCACAAACAAAATAGCACCCATTAATTAGCCACCACCTACCTCACACCCATATTACAATGCCACAAGCCCCCTTTGCCAAAACACTACATTGCCAGAAGCCCCCTTTGCCAAAACACTACACTGCCACAAGCCCCCTTTGCCAAAACACTACATTGCCACAAGCCCCCTTTGCCAAAACACTACATTGCCACAAGCACTCTTTGCCAAAACACTACATTGCCACAAGCCCCCTTCGCCAAAACACTACAATGCCACAAGCCCCCTTTGCCAAAACACTACATTGCCACAGGCCCCCTTTGCCAAAACACTACATTGCCACAAGCCCCCCATGCAGCCTTCACACACACACACACACATTGTCCTCAGTCGTCCCCCTGCTGCCTACACACATGGTCATCAGCCCCCCCCTGCTGCCTACACACACACACACACACACATTGTCATCAGCCCCCCCTGCTGCCTACACACACACACACACACACACACATTGTCATCAGCCCCCCCTGCTGCCTACACACACAGTCATCAGCCCCCCCTGCTGCCTACACACACACAGTCATCAGCCCCCCCTGCTGCCTACACACACACACATTGTCAACAGCCCCCCCCCGCCTTCACACACACACATTGTCATCAGCCCCCCCTGCTGCCTACACACATTGTCCTCAGCCCCCCCCTGCTGCCTACACACATTGTCATCAGCCCCCCCTGCTGCCTACACACATTGTCCTCAGCCCCCCCCCTGCTGCCTACACACATTGTCATCAGCCCCCCCTGCTGCCTACACACACACAGTCATCAGCCCCCCTGCTGCCTACACACACACACATTGTCAACAGCTCCCCCCCGCCTTCACACACACACATTGTCATCAGCCCCCCCTGCTGCCTACACACATTGTCCTCAGCCCCCCCCTGCTGCCTACACACATTGTCATCAGCCCCCCCTGCTGCCTACACACATTGTCCTCAGCCCCCCCCTGCTGCCTACACACATTGTCATCAGCCCCCCCTGCTGCCTACACACACACACATTGTCAGCAGCCCTCCGCCCTGCTGCCTTCACACATACACCTTGCAATCAGCCCCCTGCTGCCTTCATTCACACACACACACACACACATTGCCATCAGCCCCGCCTCCGCTCACATATACACACACTGGAATCAGCCCCCCTTCCGCTCACACACTAGAATCTGCACCCCGCCGCTGCGCACATACACTCACAGGAATCGGCCCCCCTCCACTCACACACACTGAAATCAGCACCCTGCTGCTGCGCTCCGCTCACTTACCTTTCAGCCGCTTCCAAGCTGCGCTTCTCTGCTCACATGGGATGGCACCTGTCACATGGTGCGCGTCCCATGTGATATCCACTTCGTGTCGGATAGGCCACAGGGGGGGAGGGACAGGTCTAAGAATATAAAAAAAAAAAAAAAAAATCAAAGGAAAAAAAAACCAGACAGGCGGCCTCATTAGGTCACCGGCCTACCGGTAAAGTTCCTGGTAAGGCCTATGACCAATCCGCCCCTGAAGCTGAGTATAGTAAGGGTGTGTTCTTGTCATTGTGGCACAATAAGACATGGGCGCATATGCATAGAAGGCATATCTTTGCGGGTGCTGTAGGTCTGGTGAAATGATGGTTGTGACTATCAGCAACACTAGCTAGCCGCTTCTGATTGGCTGATCATACATTAACACCCTCCAGCTGATAGTACTTAGTCGTTAGCATGGTGGCTATATTATATGAAGTCATTGTCGCATAGTATTCGTTTTAATTAAGTAATATTTTTATTTGGACTACTGCAGGAAAGAAGATGCAATTTGATTTTTAAAGGAGATAACAAATGTTTGTACTTATAGGGTAATGCCACTTTAGCATTTACTACTGTCAAACCACATCTCCACTCAATTTCTACGCTATTGTGGGTGTAAACATACATGTATGCCCGACAGACAACTGACACAAGTGCTACTTTTTTCAGCTGGACATATGTTTTCTTGTATATGTTTTTCCCAAAAATGTTCAAGGTTCATATGTGTCTAACTCTAGATAAGCCCCAATACAAGTCCACCATCTATATACAGATAGCCCCCTTGAAACTGCATGGCATCAGACATATAAACTGACATTCATTTCAATGTCTTATTGCTTCTGTATATTATTGCTCTCATGTAACTATTGTCTTTTGATAGAAAAGAAAGCTTTGTGGACATAATGAATACCACCGATCCAATCACAATACTTCTATCAACTATTCTATGTCTTTTTGTGGCAATTTTTTTTTATGGACGCAGAAGAAACACTTATCACAATTTTCCCCCTGGACCTAAACCTTTACCGTTCATTGGAAACATGCTTATGTTAAACACAAAGAAGCCTTATGAAACATTTAAACAGCTAACACTTAATTTACTGCAATAAGCCTGCTATAATAAAGGCACTCCATGATGGGCTGTTTCTACAAATGGACAAGCAGGGGAGTGAGCCTGGTGCTGTTCACTAGAAGACTGTAAGATTACAGTTCTAGAATAAAGATAAAGTAGCAGACATTTCAAGGCCATTCATCAATGTGAATATGTAACTGAATGGTTGTTATGTATATATGTTTATCATAGTGCATTGTTTGGAGTGGAAATAACTCTGTCTTTAATCACTAGTGTCAGGACAACATAAAGGACACTGTCCAGCTTCAAAGAGGTCATCTCACTGTTCATGTTGCATTGGTGGACTGCTAGAGTACCTATCAGGATCTATTCTGTGCCATGGGAAAAAGTGGTTTCATGATAAATAATAAAGGGTATAATTTAGACATATGCAATTCATGTCTGAACACAAATGACACTTGCAACTAGTGAGGCGGAACGGGGGAAAGGAACGAATTAATGTAGGTCATGTACAGTAAGGGCGTTCCAACACCGATGCACAATGATTTAAATCATGGTTTTGTTGTAAATATGCTTGATTTCAGACTGCTCCAGGGTTGTCCATTACTGGACAACACGGTTTGCATAATGATGTACTTATTTAAAAATGTGTTGACTAGTGTTTGATGTTAATAGCACCATCAAATGCAAAAAATTGACATTTATTTAGACACAATTGTGCCCAAATACATTAATTTTTTTTCTCATTTTATTTCAAAGGACACAATGTTTACCCTTGCCGCTCTTAACTGCTCCCTCCAATTTAACATCCACACACAGAGTAAGAGGCTGTATACAATTCCACGCATACCTCAACCAGATCAGTTATAAATGGACTTTCAGGCTTTTAAAAGCCTGATTCCGTTGCCTTGACCGGCCAGAGGCAGCACTTATGTATGCGCCATCATAGCCCTGTGTGCGAGATTTCATAATATCGTCGTCCAGAGTGGGGTAATTTTATAAATAAATAAGAATTTTTTTTCAAACACTGGATTTAGTGAAATAAACAATCAAATTACTGACACACACAAAAACAAAAGTGAAGCACACAAATCATTGTGTTTTGTGCAATCTTTTTCCGCCTGGCCCAATATTTGAAGTGTTGGAACGCAGCTGCCTCTGAGTCTTTCCGTCAGGGGGTGGGTGAGGCTCAGAAGCAGGCGGTACAGCTTAGGCTCCCCGAAAGCAGCAGGTGCAACAGGGCCTGGTGGTGGAACTAGCGAACTGTGGACCCCAGTACAGGGAGGTGGCGAGGAGGGAACCGGGGCCCTGACCCTCTGCACCTGCCATGCAGCGGGCCCAATTATCTCCATGGGCCCCGATGGACAGCACCTACTGCACCTATGGTAGTTCTGCCACTGCCTGGTGGGACCAGATTCTGTTTTGTAAAGTGACAAAAATGCTCAAAATGCTGCTGCATTTTCATCTGACTTTCTTTCATGTCTTTAAATGTTTATATTTTTGCGTTAAAGTATTTTGGACAAGGGTGCTGGTCGCCCACATATACAGCAACATTTTATGACTGTCCATGATATTTGGTCAATCAGGAGATGCAGATAGTGTCCTTTCAGGACATTCTTCATCTCCTTCCTCACTGTCACTGGGTTCATCGCCACAATCACAGGGTTCCTCACTGTGACGTATATTGGAAAAGAGAGAAACATATTTTGCCCCCACATTAAGATTGCACTTTTTCCAATATTTGCCATCATATATAGTATATATATTGATGTTTTGTGTCCCTGTTACAAAATTCCATCGCAACACCATTTTTCTAAAAAAAAGTTATTCCCCAACTGTACCAAAACGTTCGTAAAAATGTAGTAATTGGGCTAAAAAATGCCATTCTACCCACTGTACACTTAGCCACAGATATGACTTTGACAGCCAACTGGGTTGGTTATTCGCCTTCACAAGCAGGAACAGCAGCAGCATGTACACCACTACGTAACATTTGTCACAGGCAGGCCACTCTTTGCATCACCGGCTTCACTAACAGGCATACAGCTGATAATTTGTTATGAACACTAAGGGATGTCATTGATACATGGCTTATACCACTTGGACTCTCCCCAGGATATGTTATTTCTAATAACGCCAACAATTTTGTGTGAGCATTACAGCTGGGTGAATTCCATCACATTCCCTGTTTTGGTACAGAGCTTCTTGAAAAATAACCGTGAAGTGCAGGAGATGCTTTTGGTGGCCCGTAAAATTTCAGTATATTTCCGGCATTCTGCCACAGCATGTAGGAGATTGCAGCAGCTACAAGAACAATTTAATTTGCCTGCCACCAACTTAAGCAAGAGGTGTTAACAAGGTGGAATTCCACACTGTACATGCTTCAGAGGATGGAGAAACAGCGCAAAGCCATACAAGCATATTGCACAAGCCATGACATTGGGAAAGGAGGGGGAATGTATTTCAGTCTTGAAAGTGGAGAATCCTTTCAGTCCTGTGCAAGGTGCTGAAACCATTTGAAGTTGTGACGTGTGAAGTGAGTGCAGATTCTGCTAGTTTGAGCCAAGTCATTCCCTTAACTCGACTTTTGGAAAAGCAGCTTGACAAACTGAAGGAGGAGATGAAATAAAGCAATTCCACAAAGTATGTTGGCCTTGTAGATCAAGTACTTAATTCGCTTCGCAATGATCCAAGAGCTATTAAAATCTTGAAGTCGGATCACTATGTTTTTGCAACTGTGCTTGATCCGAGGTTTAAGACCTACATCGATTCCATGCTTCCAAATGATCGAGATCTGAACAGTTGCAAGGAGCTCTTGGTCAGCAATTTGACCGCTGAACTGGGCCTTGGCTTGACGACGTCTCCTCCTTCAGTTTCTCAGGCAGCTGCTGCTCGAAAGAAATTGCACTTTCCAAAGAGAAGCAGGGATGATGCAGGTGGCAGACCACAACAGTTTGACATCTGGGCTGGTTTGAAAGATTTCACCAACAAAAGTGTGACCTCGGCCATAACTCCATCCAATCCTACTATTAACATGCAAAGGATGGTGGAGGATTATTTTTAAGAGTTAATTGATATGGAAATGTCAGACAGTCCCTTTCCATACTGGGCGGAAAAACAAGCCATTTGGAAACCCATGTACAAACTAGCTTTGCAATACCTAAGCTGCCCACCCTCCAGTGTGTACTCAGAAAGAGTATTCAGCACAGTCGGGAACCTTGTCAGTGATCGACGTAGGAGGCTGCTTCCTAAAAATGTGAAAAATATGATGTTCATCAAAATGAACTACATCTTCCACGAGGAAGGCCTTTACCAGCAAATACATCCAAGTACTGACACTTCTCTAATGGCGGATTCCAACGGTGATGAATTAATAGTCTGTGATGATGATGATGATGATCTGACTTCCATTAACCTATAGATTTTAAGCTTATGAGAAGGGCCTTCTTACCTGTCTGTTTTAACCAGTTGGTTTATTATTGTGTTTGTTCCCAATTGTAAAGCTCCCATGGCATTTTGCCATTAATTAAATATCCCCCAATATATCAGGTAGTATAATCCTGCTACAACCAAAAAGTTTTGTGAAACACTCTGATTTAAAGAAGGACAAAGAACAAAAATATAGGACTCAAAAATGATTATTGCTGGGCCTCTGTGCTCTGAAAGCTAGCATATACAAAAATTTATTTTGGTTAGCCAATAAAAGGTATCACTCCTATAATACTTTTGGCTTGACACGGAAGTATTTAACATCACAATTAGGGAACAAAATGAGTGCAGCAATCTCCCCAATCCAGTTGAGGCAGGGGCGGATCTAGAATAGTATTGTACAGGGGGCGTTCGTATTCTAATGAAATGAGTGACAAAGATTGCTGTGACCCCTTTTAAAAAGCCAAGTCTTTGATGCCAGAGAGATGAGCTGGTGGCAATGCAATTTTTATCTATTATTAGACTCTGACATGTCTTTATTCCCAGAGGTCACCTGACCCGGATGATGCATCAGTCTGACAACACTTGGAGCCATGTTTTCAAAAGTATAGAAGAAAAAAAAAAAATATCTGTGGTAAAAATGTGCGATAAATTGACACTTGCACTAGATTTGAGAATCTGTCCAAAATAGCATGTTTTTCTGAGGTGAAATGACGGTAAAAAATGGCCCATTTTCGTTCTCACATTTGAACGGTCTCCCCAAAAGAACATGCAAAAAAAAAATGGTATTTTTAGGCTTGACTGTCCTTCAAGGACAGGAACATTAGTAGTAGTGTACAAAAGTTACTAAAAACATTCACAAATGTTGGCTGTAAGAGATGATCAGAGCTAAAGGTACTTTTTAAATAAAATTGTATGAGTTGGGGGAAGATATTATCCTATGCACAGTAGACTTCCTGTCTGTTATTCCATTGTGGGGTACTGCAGTACAGCCGCTTTGTTTGAAATAACAGAGAATAGCGGCTCAGGCTAGATCCTTGGCAAATGTAAAACGATGCTAAGAACCTCAAGTTCGGTCAATCGATGGAAACTTTTACATATAAACAAATAAATGTTATATATATATATATATATATATATATATATTTCGTGTCTGTTGGAAGAATTTGTTTTTGTTTTGCTAGTAGTCATATTACTCAAATCCCTGCGCATGGTCATGCAAGCAGGATTCAAAATTGCGCAATACAGACAGGTCACGGCCCAGCCGGTCTTCTGTGCTTGAAACAGTCAGTGTTTGCGTTGTTAAGCCACATGCAGACATGACTTGGCGAGGTCACAAATAGTTTGTCTTGGAACTCGAAACAATGTTCTTCCTTTTCTGATAAAACCTGCTCCTGCAAGTCCCCCGCACTGTGTAACCGGTCCTGGTATCCTCGGCGGCCTCTGTATCCTTCATACCTGTCGGCGCCGTGTGCAGGTTTTAGAATCAACATTTTCTCACAAGTTTCCTTTTTTTTTTTCCGGGCACCCTGTATGTTGTCTGCTACTTACATTATACAGTGACCTACACAAACCAGTTCTCATAGCAGTCAGAGCTGGTACAGGCTAAGTATTGCCAGTATAACACCTTGACTATTGGGGGGGGGGGGGGTTAGTGAACACTGCTAGGTGTAGTATGAAGCCTCCCGCTCACACCTGAACTTCCCCATCGCTTATTGTAAAGGTACTTTCCACGTTTCTAAAAAAAATAAAAAATCTACTTTCTCCAGCCCTACCCTGAGTATCGTATAGTTTACTGCAGGAAACCAGTTCATGGTCATCTTATAACCGCCATCCAGCGCTGCAGGTAACTGCTGACCACTGATAGCTAGAATCTGAATGGTTGCCAACGGCAACATCTCTACTTTTTCCTTTTTAGAATGTTTGATAAATCTGCCCCCTAGTCTTCGGGTACCTGGAATCCAATATACTGGGGAAAGCCATCTGCAGTGTTCATGGGGGTGGCTATAAAGTTGCCCATGTAAAATGTCATGCAAATTTACTGCTATTTTTCTCAATGTTAAGCAATGAAGTTTGGACATAATCATTTTTAGGCATGAAGTCCAGCCTTGGTTTACTTGACAAACATGAGCTCCGATATCGGAAAAATTTCTCTAAACTACTTTTTTTTTTTCTCTTCTTCTTTCTTTCTTTCTTCTTCCTCCCTTTCTTTACATTTTTACATACTTAGACATGTGTGTTAATCAAGTAGACAGGACACCAAAGAGCTTACAGGGCAGTACTACTTGTAACTGGTTGTACAGAGTCTCTGATGAAGATTCAAGCAATTTTCTTATTTGCTGATCCTAATGGAGTCTTTATTTGTGCCTATTTGCACTAACAATCAGTAATACCTGGTGATTAATGGTGTATTTAGAGCCATTAGCTTTGCTAGTTAAGCAGTGACCAGTTCTCTCATCATTACCCACGAATACAAGAGATCTCTCGTGTCTCAAGGTTTATGTGAAGAACACCGGAATCTCTGTTCAAGTATTAATCACAATTCTGATTGTTTGTTTTAGATCTCAGATTTTGGACTGGCAAAGTGGAACGGGTTGTCTAATTCCCATGAGCTGAGTTTGGATGGGATCTGTGGAACCATTGCCTACCTCCCACCAGAGCGCTTCAAGGAGAAGAACAGGAACTTCGACACCAAGCATGACGTTTACAGGTGAGAAGAGCTAGCAATCTATCTCGAGGCTTTCCTGCATTTTGGGGACCCTCCATTAAATTCTTACCGTGATTTTGTAACTGAAGTGTAGCCGTATCTAATCCTACTGACACATCTAAGATTCTTACTCTGCATTTTTCACTTAATGTGTTTTGGTGGTGCAGACTATATTAAATACTTGGCCCAACCACATGCTCCTGGAAAATGACTGTAATTTTCAAAATATATTCTATGGACATGTTTCGTTAGTTACTTAGTGCCTTTTGGGTTGTCTATTGTATAGTCTAATATTGTTCCTTTCTTCCCATCCTCTTTCTAGTTTTGCAGTCGTCATTTGGGGACTCCTTACACAGCAGAAACCTTTTGCAGGTAACCTTTTTTTTTTTTTATAAGTTGGCTATGGCTTTCCTTTTTATTAGTACAAACTGTCTTGATGCCTGTTGAAGACCAACAAAATTGGTTGAAGATGTGACCTTCGTCTATAAACATCGGAGGCGGTTATATTGTGAGCTGAACTTGGTCATGTCAATAGTTTCTAGTAAATTGATTGGCTCCATTATCCCAATTGTGAAGCGCTACGGAATTTGCTGGCGCTATATAAATAAAGGATGATGATGATGATATTGGTTCAGCTTACAAAATGCTGCCTCCCCAGCTACATCTCCTGCCGTCAAAGTTATGTTTCGGTTGTCAGTGTCTATAGTTACATCAGGGGCGGATCTAGAAAAGTATCCTACCCGGGGCGATTTGGGGGGTGGGGTGGGGCTATTTAGGCCACGCCCCCTTTTTGACTTCAAGGCTGCCGGCGGCTGCACAATATGTGCAGGTTTGCTCGGCAGTGACAATGTGCTGCCCGGCTGCTCTGATTGTGTTTTAAACCCAATCAGAGCAGCCGGGCAGCACACTGTCACTGCCGAGCGGACCTGCACATATTGTGCAGCCGCCGGCAGCAAGCCCCCTGGATCCGCCACTGAGTTACATTAAGTGGTTTTTGTAGCGCAAGACTTCACGTTTGCCTGCTCTAACTGGTAACACTTGTATACTGTTAGATCGCGAGAGCAAAAGTGAAAGTTGCTTTAAGAGAGAGATTTGCGAAGGTCGTACGTATATGTTAATGACTTCCAGTGTGGCTGCGGCATTTTATCTGTGCGCTCACCAGCATGAGAAAATATATAACGTCAAAGCCACTGCAAACCTCTTTAGTTGTGCCTTGTAAGGGAATATAAGACTGACGGGGACGGTCAGTCCCAGAATCCCTTCATCCTATCTACAGTAACTTCTAGTAGTTAATGTTTCGCAACAATATTTACGTACATCTATCTCAATATTTACTTTCAATAAATACAAAGCCAAAATAAAAAAGGCTATTGTGTCCTTTTAAATCAGTGTTTCTCAAATCCAGTCCTCGGGACCCCCTAGCAGTACATGTTTTCCATATCTCCTTGCTGGGGCGCAGGTGTAGTCATTACTGACTGACACAGTGTAGCAGGTGGTATAATTATTTCACTGGTCACCTGGCAATCCTGCACTGTTAGTGGGTACTGAGGACTGGAGTTGAGAAACACTGTTTTAAATATTATTTTTTGAGATCGATTTTTTTCATATTAGTTGGACCTCGGGCTTAAGATATATATATTTTTTTTTTTTTACTACTATACCCCCCAAGCCGCTCTTCCCCTCCCTCTCTATTAAAGGGAGCTTCCAAGACTCTCTTTCCCCAAGTCCTGCTGATCAGGATCTCACATTGTTGTCAGTTTCCGGTGAATTGTTACATGCCGGGCAAGCTGAGGCACATACAGCTTAATGCTTGTGAGCTGTGTTTGTGGTTAGTGTGATGTTTTAAGTGCGGTGCGTGGGCGCAAGAATGTAAAGCGTACACGATCGAAGAAAGTGGTTTATGGTATTTTTATTTTTTTTAACTGATTTTATTTTATTTTTTTTCCGAACGCTTTTATTTTAGAGGAGAAAAACATTCTGCATATCATGGTGAAAGTAGGCGGCGGTCTGCGACCAGACCTGGCTCACATTCCTCGATCCAGACCCCAGCAGTGCGAGGACATGATCAAACTAATGCAGCAATGTTGGCACGACAAGCCCGGCAAACGGCCTTCGTTTCAAGGTAAGGGGGCGAAACTAGCGCCAGCCTCTTATGTAACAAACTACATCATTGTCATTAAATATTACAGATCTGCGAAAACTTTGAGACTTTGCTACAACGTTATGTTACGATGTCCAGATATTTATTCGTAAGACGCCAGAGACTCTGTAGCGCGGGCGAGCATACAGATACGACATAACTAATACAGTGGGCAAAATCACAAGAATATGACAAGTTACACCTACGTAGCACAAACCTGTAGTGACTCGCACAGAATGTAGCGTACGACATGACCAGGACATGTAAGGAAGACTGACGGCAGACAGACGTGAGACAACAGGGAGAGTGGAACTTGCCCACAAGAGCTTGCACTCTAGAGGGAGGGATAGTAGGAGCAAGTGGGAGAAAATGGCGATTGGGGTGGATGAGATGGTCGAGAGGGTAGAATAGGTGAGTTTTGAGGGAGCGTTTGAAGGATTGTAGGCTGGCAGGGGCAAACGCAGGATTTCTAGAGCCCAAATGAACCGTGAGCATTCTGAAACAGTGTAATTATCCTGTAGCATAGTCATACACTGCCTAACTATATCATAACCTCACATAATTACATTATAATTAAAGTGTACTCAATAATTCACTTTTCTAATATATAATTAACTACATCTTATAACATTAATTAGACAATTTATTGTATATATCTACATACACCATTACACCGAGTCATGTATAATTTTCCTAACATATTTTGTTCACATGGAAGTGTTATCATTCTTTAATGGTCATTTCAGCATTTGAAAAAAGTTTGTGAACAAATTAAAACCCAAGTGTACGAGTACTGTATCACCCTTATACTAAAAATATATTATTGTGTTTATTAATTAAAAACTATATACATAATCACAAGTGGGGAATTGTAGCTAAATGGATATGTTAGTTATTAGTTTCTTCAAATTTGTGTCCTGTATTTGAAAGCCACAAAAGCTGTCTGTGCTCAGCCTTCTGGAGTCAGTAGAACCTTCCGTGTACGTTTCAGGGGATAGGATTAATTTGTCTCTTCAGATGACAGTTAAGTTAGACCCAGGAGCAAGTGCTAGCGTAGGACTTCTCCTGCCACCCCACATTGCAAATGATTCTTCCTCACACTTCTTTTTGCCCTATTCAAACAAACGTAGACAAAGTGGAAGAGAAAATATGAGCTAGACTGTGATTGGCTCCTCTGCATTCCACAGATTTCGTCATGGCAGTGCGATTATGTAATACAGAGTTTATCACGGATTGCGGTGTAACATTGTAATGTGGACATGTCTTCTCTTTGTCCACCCTTCTGTGTTCTGCCATCTGGAATGTGAGGCTAATGACCAGTGTTCGAAGCCTACAGAGCACCTAAGGTCCCAATTTCCTAGTCAGTTCTTTTTTTCTTTAATTAAGAAATCCTTACAGAGATAGTTAACTAGGGTTAGACTTTACTTAATCTGGCAGTCAGTCAGAGCACTCTTATTGCCTGAGTAGATAAACACATTAATCATAGATCATTCACTGTGAAATTCTTTCTGCAGTCACTAAATGAAAGTGATCTGACTTACTGATAGTGGGAGAAGGTCTTAATAGTATCATGATGGGCTGGGTCCGGAGCCTTGGGTTAACAAGATCTATAAGGGTTTTTTTTTTATAAATGTGAATAAAAGATCAAATTGACTCAAAGCAGAGACACCCCTGACTGTCAAGACACTAACTTCATTTAAGATTTAGAAGTGACATAGGTTATTTATTTATATGTTACTATATGATGTTTTCCTGTACTTTGAAATAAATATTTGCCCAACCTGCTGAAAACCTGTCAGAATCTGATAAATCAGATAGTCAACTGGCTACTGAAGTGGTATTATTTAACCCAACAGTCATTTTAGAGGCATTCTGTACAATAGATGAGAAGGGACACCAGCCTCAAGCATTTTATCTGCTTAAATGTGCCTAGCACAGGGGAATGTACTGTATATGTCACTGTAAACGTGCTCAGTTTCCTGGAATGTGAAAAGTCACCATGTGCGTAGCCTTTCTCCAACACATGAGTAGTAATGAGTAAAAGGTTATGCTATATATGACAACAGCTCAGTAGCAGACATCAAAAGAAGTAGGTTATCCATACGCACAAATAACATCATAATTATAAACTGAGCTTGCCATGCTTTGTGAGATTAATCATCAAACAAGAATGAGGTTTGTCCAACACCTGCTTTTAAACACCAGGTAGTTATTCATACATCAGAAAATATAACAATGGTTTAATTCAATTAGGATGTTTATTTAAGTAAGTCATTGGGAACGATCCACTTACCACAGTTTATTTACTTTAGTCACCTCCTATATGCTTCTCTCGTGTATTTGTCCTACCCCTGAAAATGCTATATTTGATTGTTGTTTTATGCCTTGCTGGGCTGGGCCAGGGAGCAACTCAATGAATAGGAGATCGCTCAGTCCTCGGCTAACAGCAGCCTCTTGACACGTCACAAAGAGACCCAGGCTGGTTGTTTACAGGGCAGAGTGGCAATAGTCATTACGGACACTTGTAAAGCTTAAGGTTTCATTGTGACGTGACAAGGGTGCTGTGTATTGTGTGGCAGTCACAAGGTTGCCCTCTGTATTGTGTGGCTGTGACAAGGGTGCTACAGCAGCGAAGACCTCACAGCAGCCTTGTGACTGCCACACAATACACAGCAGCCTTGTGACCACCACACAATACACAGCACCCTTGTCACAGCCACACAATACAGAGGGCAACCTTGTGACCACCAAATAATACATAGGGCAGCCATGAGATCGCCACCAAATACAGAGAGCAAAATATGATTTTTATTGATACTGACAAACTGTACAGTTAATGTGTGAGAATGTGATTATCAGTTGTTGGTCATTTTCATATCTCCTAACACCTGAAATGGCCAAAAGGGAATGTATAAGATTTGTTACATATATATCTATTCTTTCTTCAAGTGTTCATGCATCTGAGCAGACTTCAAAATACAAATAGTCTATTAAAGTAATTTTATCGTTTTCCGATAAGCATTGTCTAAGCGATTTCTTGTGGTTCCAAAGCACAAACAATTTATTTTAGCAAAGGCAAAAGTTTTAGCAGTTCAATACATAATTATAATACAGTACAGCCGATACCAAATACATACATACCGCCGCGCCCGCTGCGCTCCACTGGTACCACCTACAGTACTTCAGTCCAAAAGACTGTGGTCAGAGATGACTGTTAGTTGGTCCCAGCAGAGCTGTATATATACACTCAGTGATACAGAGAAAACAATACAGATGATGTGGCTTGCTTCTATAGGTCCAGGCTTCAGGAGGGTCCAGTGTAATGCAGGTCAGACGCCAGTTCAAACAACCCCCTCCAAAGGTGGGGGTTAACATTCCAAGGGTGGGGGTCTGCTCTCCAGATAATGACTCCGATTTTCCCGCCTAGAATTCAGTTTAAACTAGTCTATTTACATAACACAGACAGTATCTTTTTAAACATTTATTACCTAACATTGCTAACTAGAGTATGCAATGTGCGATCCCTTCGGCGAATGAACCGGACAACTGCAGATAAATAGAGGATTAAAATGATACTAAACATGACATATTTCCTGTAACCTGAACCTTAAATATCACTAAAGTGTACATATAACCTTTATATATATATATATATATATATATATATATATATATAACTATAAACCAAATACCATCTGGTCATAAACCACTGTGGAATGGAACCATTATAAATATGTAATATATAAATAGATGAATGTAAAAAATGTGAGTGTATGCGTGCGTGTTTTATCGTGCGATCGCACCATGCCACGTGTTACGTGGTGTACTGATCGCAATCACACAGTAAAATAATATTAATCAATCTCCATTGAAAAAGTTGGTAATTTTGTTGTAAGAAAAGGAACTGATCCCTATGTTAATACACACGGGGCATTGACACATGCATGTACATATCCCCTGTTTGGTCTGTTGTCACATATCTGTTGTTAAAAATAAATTGTTCCCTCCTGTTGTGTTGAATGCCGCTGACCTCCGTCTGGGACTGGGTGGAAGTTGGTCCAGCACAAGTCACACAGCACAAGTCACACACAGCCTCTGTAGATGCAGCTCCCCCCTCTCAGCAACAGGCACCCTTGCGATTGACTGCCTGTTGCTTTCCAATGACAGGAGCACCGCCTGGCAACCAGGGAACCCTCACCACCCTCCCCATGCCAGGTGCCCTCACAAAAAAAACCATAATTTTTTTAATTTTTGTTTTGCTCCTGGCTGGCCTGGGCCTATTTCTAAGGAGATACCTGGGGCTGCAGCCCCATCAAGCCCATTGTTAATCTGGCCCTACTATTATTACTGCCAAAAATATTTCAAGAATTATAGGAAAACCTGGTCTCCATGGATTTCTTACTAATATTAAAAAATACTGGCAAAATATACACATACAAGTAAATAGTATAAAAAGTATCATCTAGAACAGAAGTTGGTTAGATAAAATAAACGTTTTAGCCTTTTACATATTTTAGTTAATGATTCAACAGCTGTCATGTGGATCATGCATTCAATAAATATAGAAACTAAGAGTGAAAATGTTTATTGCGAACATGACATTTTAGGGAATTGCAGTTTGTCTTTCTCATTGTCCTATCAGAAAACAGTGCTAAATACACAGCAGACTGAGGTGGAGACACAGCTTTCTACTTGGATGCACACAATCCGTTCAAGTGAAAAAATCACTGCCTGGGAGAATTTACAAACTGCACTGTATTGCAACTATTGTATATTTACTAAGGATGAGCGGGCTCGGATTCCGCTAATCCGAGCCCACCCGAACAGTGTGGATCCGACGGGATCCGAGCACTGTTCGGGAACTTCCGGGCGCCAAACGAAGCCAAACCGAGGCTATGATATCCAAGTCTCGCGTCGGATCTCGCGAGACTCAGATGTCATAAATACTCACCTTGCGGCCGCCATCTTCATTTCACCTGACATCAGGGAAGAGGGAGGGTGTATAGTGCAGTGGTGCTCTTTACTTGTGTCTAGTGCTCTGTCCTTGCTGAGTCCAGTGGTGCATCAGTCCAGTGCTCTGTCCTTGCTGAGTCCAGTGGTGCATCAGTCCAGTGCTCTGTCCTTGCTGAGTCCAGTGGTGCATCAGTCCAGTGCTCTGTCCTTGCTGAGTCCAGTGGTGCGTCAGTCCAGTGCTCTGTCCTTGCTGAGTCCAGTGGTGCTTTTGTCCTGTGCTCTGTGCTGCTGAGTAAATTGGTGCTTTTGTCCTGTGCTTTGTTCTGCTAAGTGCATAGTTATTTTAAAAGTATTAAAAAATCTTCCAAAAAATGTTTTAAAAAAATATTATACAAAAATCATTTAAAAAAAATATAAAAAAAAATTCAAAAAAGTATAAAAAAAATTCTTGCAGTCCAGAAACATTAATACTGCAATCTATTTAAAATTGTTCACTGTTCTTTCTTGCAGTACAGAAACATTAATATACTGCAATCTATTAAAAATTGTTCACTGTTCTTTCTTTCAGTCCAGAAACATTAATATACTGCAATCTATTAAAAATTGTTCACTGTTCTTTCTTGCAGTCCAGAAACATTAATATACTGCAATCTATTAAAAATTGTTTACTGTTCTTTCTTGCAGTCCAGAAACATTAATATACTGCAATCTATTAAAAATTGTTCACTGTTATTTCTTGCAGTTCAGAAACATTAATATACTGCAATCTATTAAAAATTGTTCACTGTTCTTTCTTGCAGTCCAGAAACATTAATATACTGCAATCTATTAAAAATTGTTCACTGTTCTTTCTTGCAGTCCAGAAACATTAATACTGCAATCTATAAAAAATTGTTCACTGTTCCAGCAGTATTTAAAAAATATTACTGTAATACAACGTGTGCTGCATATAATGGAGTACCAACATTTGGAGGATAAAGTAGGGAAAGATCAAGACCCACTTCCTTCTAATGCTGAACCTGCTGCCACTAGTCATAACATAGATGATGAAATGCCATCAACGTCGTCTGCCAAGGCTGATGCCCAATCTCCTAGTAGAGGGCATGTAAAATCCAAAAACCCAAAGTTCACAAAAATTACCAAAAAAAGGAAATTAAAAACATCTGAGGAGAAACAAAAACTTGTCAATATGCCATTTACGACACGGAGTGGCAAGGAATGGCTTAGGCCCTGGCCCGTATTCAGGACTAGTGGTTCAGCTTCACCCAAGGATCTAAGCCTTCCTCCTCCCCCCCTCCTCCCCCTCCAAAAAAATTTAAGAGAGTTATGCTGTCAGCAACAACAACAACACAGCAAACAACTCTGCCCTCTAAACAGATGACATCACAAATCCCCAAGGCGAGTCCAAGGGTGTTGGTGGTTGCGAAGCCTGACCTTCCCATCACTGTACGGGAAGAGGTGACTCCATCCACCATTTGCAGCACACCCTCTGCATATGCTGGAAGGATCACCCACAGTGTAGATCCAGATTTGGATAATCTAGGTGTCAATGTTGTACACCGGGAGGAGGCTATTGATGTAGCTGGCGCTGAGGAGGAACTTGACGAGGAGGATGCTGATGTGGTTATTTTAAATGAGGCACCAGGGGGGGAAACAGTTGATGTCCATGGGATGAAAAAGCCTATCGTCATGCCTGGTCAGAAGACCAAAAAATGTACCTCTTCAGTCTGGAGTTATTTTTATCCCAATCCGGACAACAAATGTATGACCATATGTAGCTTATGTAAAGCTCAAATAAGCAGGGGTAAGGATCTTGGCCACCTAGGGACATCCTCCCTTATACGTCACCTGAATAACCTTCATAGTTCAGTGATGAGTTCAGGAACTGGGGCTAGGACCGTCATCAGTCCAGGGACACCTAAATCCTTTGGTCCTGTTGGATACACACCACCAACACCCTCCTCATCAACTTCCTCCACAATCTCCATCAGATTTAGTCCTGCAGGCCATGTCACCAGCCAGACTGAGTCCTCTTCAATCCGGGATTCATCCGAGGAATCCTGCAGCGGTACGCCTACTACTGCCACTGCTGCTGTTGCTGCTGGTAGTCGGTCATCTTCCCTGGGGGGAAGTCATAAGAACGCTACGTCTGTCACCAAACAGTTGCCCGTCCAACAGTCGTTTGCCATGAGTACTAAGTACGACAGTAGTTACCCTATTGCAAAGCGGATAACTGCGGCTGTAACAGCTATGTTGGTGTTAGACGTGCATCCGGTGTCCGCCATCTGTGCAGTGAATTCAGACCAGTTGGAGGAGGTATTGTGGCCCCGGTACCAAATTGGGTACCGGGGCCACTCCACTACGCAGTCCAGATAGCTGCGTATCAGTTATTAAACTACGTTCACTGTTGCTGCCAAATAAAAAAATAATGAAAATGCCCTGTCATCAACGAAAACAAGAGGTAGTGACGCGCTAGAACTCCACCCTCTATATGCTGCAGAGGATGGAGGAGCAGAAAAAGGCCATTCAAGCCTACACAGCCACCTACGATGGGCCACGTGTTTGTGCCGCCCACTTGTGTCGCTTAGCTTAGACATCCAGCTACCTCGGTGCAACGTTTTGGACTAAAAACAATATTGTGAGGTGTGAGGTGTTCTGAATAGACTGGAAATTAGTGGAAATGATTGTTATTGAATGTTATTGAGGTTAATATATATTAAAAACCCTGAACTTGTATGATTCGCAGCAATAAATGTATCTGGACTGCGTAGAGGAGTGGGTCACCACAATATATATTATTAATAAGAAAAGACTCAAGCTTTCAAGTGTAGTGTTTATAAAATATAAACAACAATACAGTAGTTTTAGTCAGAGGACGTCAATACCTCTTTTTTTAAATTATGACAGGGCATTTTACTTTTGGTTTAATTTCTTGAATTTGTTTAAATTTGGTTTTACTTTTTGAACATGGCAAACGACTGTTGATTGGTCACATAATGCAAAAAAAAAGTTCCAAGATGGAATTGTCCTTGGGCCCTCACACCCACCCTTATGTTGTTGAAATAGGACATGCACACTTTAACAAACCAATCATTTCAGCGACAGGACCTACCAAACAACTTTGGCTGAAATGATTGGTTTGTTTGGGCCCCCACACCAAAAAAGCTATTCATCTCTCCCTGTACAGACTAAACGGGCTCTACTGAGGCAAGATGTCATCCTCATCCTCAACCTCTGATTCCTCTCCCCCTACAGTGTGTACTTCCTCCTCATCACACATTATCAATTCGTCCCCGCTGGACTCCACAACCACAGGTCCCTCTGTAGTATCTGGAGGGCAGTGCTGTACTTCATTGAGGAATTGATTATTCATTTTTATAAACATCATTTTTTCAACGTTGTGAGGAAGCAACCTCCTTCGCCGCTCACTGACCAGGTTCCCCGCTGCACTAAAAACTCTTTCCGAGTACACACTGGAGGGGGGACAACTCAGGTAAAATAGAGCCAGTTTGTACAGGGGCTTCCAAACTGCCTTTTTTTCCTGCCAGTAACAATATGGACTGTCTGACATGTCTACTTGGATGGTGTCAGCAAAGTAATCATCCACCATTTTTTCAATGGTGACAGCATCCAATGCAGTGAGAGTAGACATGTCTGCAATGGTTGGCAGGTCCTTCAGTCCGGACCAGATGTTATCAGCATCCCCGCCAGTGCCTCTTTTGGGAAAACTGAGCTTTTTCCTCGCAGCCATAGATGTGGAAGAAAATGAGGGTGGAGCTGTTGGCATGTCACGGTCCTCTTCAGAGGACAATCTCCTGACCAGAAGGTCTTTGCACCGCTGTAGACTTGTGTCCGCCGGAAACAGAGACACAACATACGCTTTAAACCGAGGATCGAGCACGGTGGCCAGAATGTATTCCTCTGACTTTAAAAGAGTGACCACCCTCGGATCCTGGCAAAGCGTACGAAGGGCTTCATCCACAAGAGCTACATGCTTTGTTGGATCGCAATGCTTTACCAGCTCCTCCCTCACTTTCTCCAGCTGCTTCTGCAACAGCCTGATCAGGGAAATGACCTGACTCAAGCTGGCAGTGTCGGAACTGACTTCTCGTGTGGCAAGTTCAAATGGCTGCAGAACCTTGCACAACACGGAAATCAGTCTCCACTGCGCTTGACTCAGGCGCATGCCCACTCCTTTGCCTATGTCGTAGGTGGCTGTGTAGGCCTGAATGGCCTTTTGCTGCTCCTCCATCCTCTGCAGCATATAGAGGGTGGAGTTCCAGCGCGTCACAACCTCTTGTTTGAGGTGATGGCAGGGCAGGTTCAAGCTTTTTTGATGTGCCTCTAGTCTGCGGTAGGCACTGGCTGAATGCCGAAAGTGTCCAGCAATTTTGCGCGCCACCGCAAGCATCTCCTGCACACCCCTGTCACTCTTGAGGTAATGCTGCACCACCAAATTAATGGTGTGGGCAAAACATGGGACGTGCTGGAAATTGCCCATATTTAATGCCCGCACAATGTTACTGGCATTGTCTGACACCACAAATCCCCATGAGAGTCTAAGTGGGGTAAGCCACTGGGAGATAATTTCCCTCATTTTCTCTAATATGTTGTCAGCGTTGTGCCTCTTATTAAAGCCTGTAATACACAATGTTGCCTGCCTTTGCACGAGCAGCCATTTTGTAGTTGCTGCTACTGATGCAGCTGTTGCTGTTGCTGCGGAAGGGGATGCATCTACCCAGTGGGCTGTCACAGTCATATAGTCCTTCGTTTGCCCAGAACCACTTGTCCACATGTCCGTGGTTAAGTGGACAGTGGGTACAACCGCATTTTTTAGAGCACTGAGGACACTTGATCGTACTTCTCTGTACATTTTTGGTATCGCCTGCCTAGTGAAGTGGAATCTCGACGGGATTTGGTACCGGGGATACAATACCTCCATCAACCCTCTAAATCCCACTCCACTGATGGCGGACACCGGGCGCACGTCTAACACCAACATTGCAGTTACAGCCGCAGTTATACGCTTTGCAATAGGGTGACTACTATCGTATTTTGTGGTCATGGCAAACGACTGTTGGACGGTCAATTGTTTTGTGAAAGACTTAGCGGTCTTACGACTTCCCCTCTGGGAAGATGACCGACTAACAGCAGCAACAGCAGCAGTGGCAGTAGTAGGCGTACCGCTGCAGGATTCCTCGGATGAATCCCGTATTGAGGAGGACTCAGTCCGGCTGCTGACTTGGGCTGCAGGACTGAATCTGATGGAGATTGTGGAGGAAGTTGACGAGGAGGGTGTTGCTGGTGTGTATCCAACTGGACCACGGGATTTAGGTGTCCCTGTACCAATGAGGGTCCTAGCCCCAGTTCCTGAACTAACCACTGAACTATGAAGGTTATTCAGGTGACGTATAAGGGAGGATGTTCCTAGGTGGGCAAGATCCTTACCCCTGCTTATTTGAGCTTTACATAAGCTACATATGGCCATACATTGGTTGTCTGGATTTGGATAAAAATAACTCCAGACCGAAGAGGTGCATTTTTTGGTCTTCTGACCAGGCATGACGATGGGCTTTTTCATCCCATGGACATCAGCTGTTTCCCCCCCTGGTGCCTCATTTACACTAACCACATCACCATCCTCATCATCAAGTTCCTCCACAGCGCCAGCTACATCATCAATAGCCTCCTCCCGAGCCACCTCTTCCCGTACAGTGATGGGAAGGTCAGGCTTGACAACCACCAACACCCTTGAACTCGCCTTGGGGATTTGTGATAAGTTCTCTTTAGAAGGCAGAGTTGTTTGCTGTTTTGTTGCTGACAGCATAACTCTCTTCAATTTTTTGTAGGGGGGGGGAGGAGGAGGAGGGCTAAGATCCGTGGGTGAAGCTGAACCACTAGTCATGAACACGGGCCAGGGCCTAAGCCGTTCCTTGCCACTCCGTGTCGTAAATGGCATATTGGCAACTTTACGTTTCTCCTCAGATTATTTTAAGTTTCTCTTTTTGCTACTTTTTCTTAACTTGGGCTTTTTGGATTTTACATGCCCGGTACTACGAGATTGGGCATCGGGCTTGGAAGACGACGTTGATGGCATTTCATCGTCTATGTCATGACTAGTGGCAGCAGCTTCAGCATTAGGAGGAAGTGGGTCTTGATCTTTCCCTACTTTATCCTCCAAATTTTTGGTCTCCATTATATGTAGCACAAGATACTGCAGAATGTGTGAAATTGGTAATATTGCAGTACCAATGGACTTATACTGCTGGATTGGTTTTGCAAATTTGTTTATAATTATATATTTATTTTTTTTATTTTTTATTTTTTATTTTTTTTTACTTTTTTTTTATTTTTTAAAAACTTGGGAATAATGGGGAAATAACTATGCCCTTAGAAGCACAGAGCACAGGACACAGCACCACTGGACTGAACAGGACACGGCACAGGACCCAGCAGCACTACGGAACTCAGCAGGACAGAGCACAGGACACAGCACCAATGGACTGATACTGCAGAATGTGTGAACTTTGTAATATTGCAGTACCAATGGACTTATACTGCTGGATTGGTTTTGCAAATTTGGTTATAAATATATATATTTTTTTAAATTTTTTATTTTTTATTTTTTTTTACTTTTTTTTTATTTTTTAAAAACCTGGGAATAATGGGGAAATAACTATGCCCTTAGAAGCACAGAGCACAGGACACAGCACCACTGGACTGAACAGGACACGGCACAGGACCCAGCAGCACTACGGAACTCAGCAGGACAGAGCACAGGACACAGCACCAATGGACTGATACTGCAGAATGTGTGAACTTTGTAATATTGCAGTACCAATGGACTTATACTGCTGGATTGGTTTTGCAAATTTGGTTATAAATATATATATTTTTTTAAATTTTTTATTTTTTATTTTTTTTTACTTTTTTTTTATTTTTTAAAAACTTGGGAATAATGGGGAAATAACTATGCCCTTAGAAGCACAGAGCACAGGACACAGCACCACTGGACTGAACAGGACACGGCACAGGACCCAGCAGCACTACGGAACTTAGCAGGACAGAGCACAGGACACAGCACCACTGGACTGATACTGCAGAATGTGTGAACTTTGTAATATTGCAGAACCACTGGACTTTTACTGCTGAATGTGTGAACTTGGTAATATTGCAGTACCAATGGGCTTATACTGCAGGATTGGTTGTGCAAATTTTGTTGTAATTAAAAAAAAATGTAATTATTTTTTTGTATTTTTTTTAAATAACTTTTTTTTATTTTTTTTAAACACTTTGGAATATTGGGGAAAATAACTATGCCCTTAGAAGCACAGAGCACAGGACACAGCACCACTGGACTGAACAGGACACAGCGCAGGACCCAGCAGCACTACTGAACTCAGCAGGACAGAGCACAGGACACAGCACCACTGGACTGATACTGCAGAATGTGTGAACTTTGTAATATTGCAGAACCACTGGACTTTTACTGCTGAATGTGTGAACTTGGTAATATTGCAGTACCAATGGGCTTATACTGCAGGATTGGTTGTGCAAATTTTGTTGTAATTAAAAAAAAATGTAATTATTTTTTTGTATTTTTTTTAAATAACTTTTTTTTATTTTTTTTAAACACTTTGGAATATTGGGGAAAATAACTATGCCCTTAGAAGCACAGAGCACAGGACACAGCACCACTGGACTGAACAGGACACAGCGCAGGACCCAGCAGCACTACTGAACTCAGCAGGACAGAGCACAGGACACAGCACCACTGGACTGATACTGCAGAATGTGTGAACTTTGTAATATTGCAGAACCACTGGACTTTTACTGCTGAATGTGTGAACTTGGTAATATATATTGCAGTACCAATGGGCTTATACTGCAGGATTGGTTGTGCAAATTTTGTTGTAATTAAAAAAAAATTTAATTATTTTTTTGTATTTTTTTTAAATAACTTTTTTTTATTTTTTTTAAACACTTTGGAATATTGGGGAAATAACTATGCCCTTAGAAGCACAGAGCACAGGACACAGCACCACTGGACTGAACAGGACACAGCACAGGACCCAGCAGCACCACTGACCTCAGAAGGACAGAGCACAGCACACAGCACCACTGGACTGATACTGCAGAACACAGCACAGCACAGCACAGCACAGCACAGCACAGCACGAGATCTAACAGGACAGAGCACCACCTAACACACCCTCCCTCTACCCTGATCAATGCCTAGTGAAGATGGCGGCGACTAGCGGGGAATTTATAGGATCCGAGTATCCCGAGATCCGACAACGGGATTATGAGTCAGAGCCTCAGTTTCAGATTTGAATTTGGCGCCAATACCCGGATCTGTCTCGGATCCGACTCGGATCGGCAAGGTTCGGGTGGGCTCGGATTTCAGAAATCCGAGCGCGCTCATCCCTACTTTGAATGTCACAGTAAAAATAAAGCTATCAAGTGTTTGTGTGTTACATGAATAACAAACATTACTTTCCTTATTTGCTAAATAATAGCCTAACACTACCCCTTGCTAAGTAAAAACATCTGCTGGTTTGGACAAAGTTCCTCTTGTGTTCCTTTCTTAATGATTCACTCCCACAAAAAGCACACAGATGCTAAGGCCATGTGTGATATTCAAATTCATGACGCCAGTTTTGTGAGACAGAAGTGCTAACCACTAAGGTAACGTGCTGATCTTAACTCCCATATATTTTTAGTAATAATGAAGTTTGTGAGGAGGGCAGCAGGTATCCCCAAAAACCTGTTAAGGTTTTGTTTCTCATTAAGGGGCCTATTTATCAAAGCTATCCCCCATGTAATTTAGCGGTAAATCCCTGAAAACAACGGTTTTCGGTGATTAGCCGCTAAATTACTATGTATTATTCTAGCATCGCAGCAGATATCTCAGATATCTGCTGCTTTGCATCTCTCATAATTTTACTTAGCACTCCCCATAACAGTGTATGGGAAGTGCTCAGTAACGCTATGTAACAATGACCGAAACTGAGTTTTCAATCATGTTAATGTAAGCCATCTGAAGCTGGCGTACATTAACATTATTGAAAACTTTCACTGAAAACAGCTCTGCTCCGAAGAGCAGAGGTGCACAGCGCATGTGTGGAGGGATCATATGATCCCTCCATGTCACATGCCTCAGGTTCTTTCATTCAGGGATTTCTGTGCGCATGCCCCGAGGTTACCGGTCGGCGCATGCTCACAGGGATTGAAACAGGGGTGAGCAGCATCGCACAGGGAGGAGAAGAGCAGACTCAAGTGAAAGGTAAGTGATACTCTTCACAGGAACAGCTGTTTCGGAGCGGCTATTCCTGTGTTGATTTTTTTAATATATATGAGAAACTTTTCAATCTGCATCTATGCGATGAGGATTAAAAAGTTTCTACTGAAAAAACTGAAGGGTAATAAATAGACCCCTATAAGAGGTGTTGCTGAGATTTGTGAACAACCCAATTTAAATACAAACTACTAAAATCAATAAATAATATATAAAAAATCAATACATTTGTTCATACTCATAAACTATCTATGAGTAGTATGTGGCCCATTTATGGTAATAAACCTTTATTCCCAAAAAACAAAACAATTGGTGATATGAGTATCTGATAATAACGTGGATGTGGGGCTGCTAATAACACGAGCTGTGAGCAGCAAATGCACAAGTGAAGCTACATGTTTGTTTTATGATATAGCAGTTACAATGCTGAGATTTATAAACAAACTCCTGCTGAGAGGGGGCTTGGCTACCAATTTGGCCGGACGTGATTGCTAACAGCTTGGTCCCTGACGATTTAGAAAAGTGGATTATACACCACATGCGTAAGAAAACCGATGTTCACCTTAAAGATTGTCAGGGACCTTGATCAACATAACTATACCTTGATCAACTTAATAACTATACAATACCAAATAGAGATCCTAAAATAGAATTATCACCAAAACAAATTCTGCTCATATTTTGTCACGAACGACGCTTAATGGCAGGTCCTAACTGTTGGACACACAGTGACTGAAAAAGTATCTTCTGCGCATTTTCATCCTACATCGCTGATGGAGATCCACGTTATAAGAGATCAATTATAATGTAAGAATACAGAAAGAGTTCCAACCCTTAAATAGGTAGGTTTAAGTATAGTGTCCCCTTAGCGCACACATAAGTAATATGTATAGAAATAATGGTTTATTTGGTGACAAATTGTACAGTGATATCACATAAAATAAGGTTGCAATCTCAATAATAGTAAACAGACATGTCACATATAAATTGGCATAAAAAATCGTGATATAGACAAATAGTCGCCTTGGTTCAAACCTAGACAACTTGCAATATTCCTATAGAATTGGACACAAAGGTCCCAAGGAAGCTGTATAGGTATAACGAGTCCCAAAAAAGTACATAAATCCAAGTTGTACTTAGAGTCACAGTCTCTGATTATATGACCAGGCAATGCCTCACACTGGGATAAATGGTAGCCTCCTAAAATGGCTATCCTTCATTATTTTAAACCTGCTACCTAAAGCAGGAGCTACCAGGAGAAGATGCAGGTTTTGAGCTCATGGCAATACAATACAGTTCAGTCATTTTCAGTAGCGAGATTGCGGAATCTGTAATCCCCTCCCAGCATCTCCTGGCTTCAGGTAATGAGGGTGTCCGAATGGAGGGACTGTCTCTAATTTTGTACATTCGGCGAAAAGACAAAATGAAAGAGGTTGCCATTAAAACTTCCAAGTTTTTCTTTTTTCTCCATTCTTTTTTTATTCCTTCCTCCACTGTACACTTTATTATATGCAAGTGCATGTTCTCCTTCCATGTCCCCCTTCTCTTTCTGCTGGTATTCATGTCTTTCCTCCAACAACTTGTCCTCCTGTTGATTCTTATTCCCAGAAATATAACAATGACTGGTGGATTGGACGAGCGGTGAGAGAAGGTTGCGAGGTGGGTTTTATCCCCAGTCCTGTCAAGCTGGAACACATGAGAATGTTACAGGAACAGAAGATGAGACAGAATCGGCTCAGTACCAGGTGACTACAGCATTAATTTCTTTATGTTTTCACATCTTAATTCCTATGTTCTTTGTTTCCCACCATTAGATTTTTAGAATTTCTCCTCTCCTCTAGCCATGCATCACACGCTAATGCTATTTTAGCCAGAAGATTATTAACCTACCAAAAACATACTAAAATATCCACTGGTATGTTTGTGTGGCTGTGAGCGAGAAATTTGATTGCAAGCTCCATTGGGGCAGGGACTAATATGATGGATTAACTTGAACAACATTACATAACATGTTGGCATGTTATATAATGTCCCTACTCCACTATCTTACTGGTTCTCTTCTTTCCTAATTTCCCCTTGCAGTAAATCCATTGGGAACTCAAACAGTTTAGGTGACGTGGTCAGTGGCACCCGCAGACCAACTCCCCCAGCCACAGGTAAGCAATCCGTGTCTGACCATCTTCTCTCTCACAAACAATATGGTCCAAGTAGAATCACCCACTTCATTGCACATCAGGTCATCCCTTAGATGTATGAGACAAATATATTATCCAACTCTTTGCTACAATGCAAACAACAGACATGAAGTGCACAGAGCTGCAAAATGGAGCAATGAGCACTACCTGATCTATAAAGGCCTATAAAGCTCCCTGGGTGGGCTTATCAAGCATATTAATTAGTGTCTACAGTGTTTATATGTGACTTTATATGTGACTGTAAATTAGGGATCTTGTGAATGTCGTTATGGTTTAGTGAAAATTTTGCAATATTATTATAAGATCCATTCTATTATTGTCTGTGAATTTATTTTTTAGATTCTCCCTCTGCTTCTCCTCACCTCTCTCAAGCCATCAGTCGCTGTCCTTGTCCTACAGTGAGAGGCCATTGATGTGGGAGGTTGGTAGAGGCTCGTTGAAAGCCAGGAAACCAGGTGACAGCCCCGTTTCTGTCACCCTTAGGGTGGTGCTGCTTTATGAGACGAGGTTCTCACCTTATCGCCCTGATACGGCAACAGCAAATGGATCATCTGGGATAAAATCTTCTGTAAACAAATTTTAACAGCTGTCAGGCGCCGTCCCTGCTGATCCCCTGTCAGATGGGGACGGACGGACGGACGCCTGCCTTCCCTGGCCAGAGTGCTCTGTTGCCTAGCAACAGACGCGCTGCGGCTTCCGCCCAATCCTTCTGTCGGGCGCATGCGCCCTGCTCCGTCCCATTGCTTAGCAACGGGACGCTACTTCTACCACAGCGTGCCACCCTCTGGCTCCTTCAATCACTTTCCAGCCTGCACCTATTTAAACCTGGCTCTGGCACCATTAGGGTGCCAGAGTAACAGGTTTCTGCCTCCAGCTATTCTATTGTGTGTTTTCCTGTTGTGACCCGGCTTTCCTGTCCATCCTCCTGAGTATCTGCCCTCCTGTTGTGACCCGGCTTGTTGACCATCCTCTTATCTGCGTGCCCCACTTTGTTCCTGCGATCTTGGCCTGTTGACTACCCACCTGGATTCTCCCTGGTACCTTGCATTCCCGATTGGCTTGACCTGGACCGTCTGACCCCTCTATCACTACACCGGCAACTGGCTAGTAGGACCGCGGCCTGCAATGCCCTGTGCAGCGAAGTCCAAACCTCCTTGCGGGGGTCCCTGGCGAATACCAGGGGTACGTTAGACTCCGCACCTACTAGTTCAGTAGTGCTAATACTGGTTAGTGTTCTGCTGAGGGGAGGGAAGCGCAGCAGCGATTTTTAAAGGGGGGGGGGCGGCGATTTTCACACGGGGGGGCGGCGATTTTCACACGGGGGGGCGGCGATTTTCACACTGTGCCTAGGGCGCCAAGGACCCTAGCACCGGCGCTGCAAACATGGCTGCTGTACGGAAATGTGCCGCAAAAGAAGACATTATGCACAAGCCGAGATTTAGATTTTATTGTGGGCACAAAATGACATGACAGTGGGATCGTCAGGACAGTTAATGAAGCCTCGACAGACCAGCTAAAGTTATATGTGCTACATTTGTGGCAAAAGAGAATAATCCTGAGATGGTCTCAAAGCTGCTGTAGCGGAAGGGAAGAATGTCAGCGACTGCTTTATTAGTGAAACAAATATCCCTTTGTTTATCGTATCTTCCTAACCGATGTTAAATGATCAGATAACGCCACTTTCTCGGAACAAACAAATTGCTCCACCCACGTTATGGCAGGTCATTAGTGACATCGGTAAAGGGAAAGACTCATAATGTTTTTTACTCTACTATTCTCTTTAGGATCAATCTCAAACTTAATGTGCATCCGTCGCCTACACACATTGGTGCAGCGATGTCAGTAATTCTCAGTGAATTGATCGTCTCCGGACTGAGGGTTCTGAACATAAAACAGCAGCTATAAAACACAGCCAATTAAGATTTTCCTCTTTCAGTAGATGGTAATCACGGTATACAAGCACTGATGGATGTGATAACATTTTCACTTGTTATTAAAACATAAATTCATGTAACCCAATTTATGCTTCAACGGTAGTGTTTATTTTTAATTAATACTTTCAAAGTTTAGAATTATTTCAATTACATTTTAGCATCATAAAACATAAGACTTATTGGAGGATTAATCTTGTGTTTAGTAAAAACTTAGCAAATTCATGGGCAATAGTTTAAAGGTGCTGACTGCTCTCTTGTGACTGTTAAAATCACAGCTACTGATAAGCCTTTGGCACCAAGCTAGTAGAGGTCTTCACCTTTAGCAGCCGCCTTTCCCATAAAACTGTACACGTTCGCCGGTATTCAGATGCCCCCAGGACTTATCTCTATGGTAGTAGATGCTTATCAGGATAACAACGGTGTAGGATAAGGTAACTGGGAGACTGGAGGCGGAGGCCGGGGCCAGACCTGGGTGAAGGAACCGTGGTCAGAAGAAGGGTCAGAATACAGGTCGAAGGTTAGGGCTGGCAGCAATCAAGCAGGTCCAAAATCCAGGCAAAAGGTCAGGGCAACAGGCAATCAGGCAAAGTCCAAGAGTTCAAGAAAGGTCACAATGAAGAATCAATCAGGATAGTCAGGAAACAAGCAGGTCAGCAGCGAACAGTCAGCGGACACTATAACAGTCAGGGAGGCTAGGTCCTCCCTGCCTTAAATACATGGAATAGCCAATCAGAAGCAGGAGGCACAGGAGAGGAACAGCCGCAGCAGAATTTAATTAAATGGCTGGCATTGCGCACGCGCCCATAAATCTACCCATGAGTGCTGAAGGATCGGAGGCAGCAGCCCTAGGACTGAAGCCGTCATAGATGGGAATACAAAAGTGAACATAGCACCTGATTGGAGGCAGCATCAGCTACACCATTATTGCATCAACCACAACAGGTTTGAATATCCTGTGTCTTCCAGTTTTCCGCTGTTCAAATTTGTATTTTCTTTATTCAAGCAAAAATGGTGGTCTGATGGTGATTGTAATGGTCCTCGACCATACTGCTACATAGTGTAATAGAATTGTATTATGATCATGTCCAGTGGTCAGGTCATGTTGGAGGTGTAGTGTCCTATGTCTGTATAGAGTGTAATAGAATTGTATTATGATCATGTCCAGTGGTCAGGTCATGTTGGAGGTGTAGTGTCATATGTCTGTATAGAGTGTAATAGAATTGTATTATGATCATGTCCAGTGGTCAGGTCATGTTGGGGGTGTAGTGTCCTATGTCTGTATATAGTGTAATAGAATTGTATTATGATCATGTCCAGTGGTCAGGTCATGTTGGAGGTGTAGTGTCCTATGTCTGTATATAGTGTAATAGAATTGTATTATGCTCATGTCCAGTGGTCAGGTCATGTTGGAGGTGTAGTGTCCTATGTCTGTATATAGTGTAATAGAATTGTATTATGATCATGTTCAGTGGTCAGGTCATGTTGGGGTGTAGTGTCCTATGTCTGTATATAGTGTAATAGAATTGTATTATGCTCATGTTCAGTGGTCAGGTCATGTTGGAGGTGTAGTGTCCTATGTCTGTATATAGTGTAATATAATTGTATTATGCTCATGTTCAGTGGTCAGGTCATGTTGGAGGTGTAGTGTCCTATGTCTGCATATAGTGTAATAGAATTGTATTATGCTCATGTTCAGTGGTCAGGTCATGTTGGAGGTGTAGTGTCCTATGTCTGTATATAGTGTAATAGAATTGTATTATGATCATGTTCATATTGTAATAGTACTTACGGTATCCAGTAAGAAAGACTTTGGGTTAAAAGACACTGAGGGAGATGGGACAGTACTGACTGGAATTAAGGCTTCTGCTGGATTGAAGTCACTGAGGTAGAAAGGAGCCTTATGAAGTAGCCAATGAATGCAGGAAGCCTTGAGGTGACTGAAAATGTCAAAATTGGGGTGGCACTGAAGCTCTACCACTAAATCAGTCATGGTGAGATAGATGTCCCAAGTTGCTTATAGAACAATTCTCTCTTGTACTCTTTGTATGCTTATCCCAAAGTCTTTCTTACTGGATACCGTAAGGCTAGTTAAATGATTATTGGTAGTGATTGAAAGACCATTTGGTGGAGTGTTAATAAAACTAATAGTTTGGTTTCATTGATCTCTATGTAGATGGAGAACCTTACCCACACAACATTAAAAGAGAGAGGGGCTTAAACTATAATTATCCCAAACAGGTGCTGCACCACTAGGGGTATTTGTGGTCTCTTTATAGAATTTGTTCAGTACCAGCGGTTTCAACAGGGAATATGAAATACATTTTGGACTGGAAGGGAATATGGTAAGTCCAACTTCATGGTGGGTACCCTGAACCTTAAACTCTTTGTAGATAACCTGTCTCCTACTGGGACTGGTCATTGTCTTTAGTTGGCAGCTTTTTTGTAACAAAGAGAGGTTTATAAAAATTTCTGCTTGGTTTCGGACCAAATGATCGCAAAATTATGAACTACAGTCTCCACTGGGGGAACAGCTGAGTTCCTTAGGGAAGAGAATTCGGGCAATATGGGATGGGTACCAAAAACAATGAAGAAGGGAGTAGAACCAGAGGACTCATGCAGATGATTATTGTGAGAAAATCCACACATGCTAGTAAGTTGCTACAGTTGTCCTGATTCTCAGAAGCGTAAACTCCCAGGAAAAATGCTAGGTCTTGATTCACCCTCTCTATCTGCCCGTTTGTCTAAATTTGAAGAAGAAATTGAGATTGATTCCCAGGTCCTTGCAAAAGGCCGTCCAAAACTGGAAAATAAATTGAACACCTAAGTCCGAAATGATTTCTTGTGGACAGCCGTGGAGGTAAAAGATTTGTTTAATAAAGAGGGTGGCCAGGGTTGGAGCGAAAGGTAATCCTTTTAATTAGTACAAAGTGAGCAATTTTAGAAAAGCGGTCAACTATTATCCAGATGGTGTTCAAGACTTTGCTATCAGACAGGTCTGTAATGAAGTCCATGGAGATGCTGGACCATGGTTTGTTGGGGATAGATAATGGCCAAAGGTTACCCAAGGAAGTCTGCCTGGGAATTTTATGCCACGCACAGATAGTACAAGATTGGATAAATTGTTGGACATCCTGAAGAAGAGTGGGTCACCGGTAGTATCTAGAATCTAAAGAGAAGATATTTTTAACCTCTGCATTTCCTGCTAATTTTGATCTATAAGTCCAACTGAGTACTTTAGAATGGAATATGACATTCAGGAAGGAGTGACCAACTGGTGGCATTTTAAGTGAATTACCGGTTAGTGCTAAGATGCTGGTTGAAACCAAAGTTTGTTTAGGATTTGGAGTGGTCTGAAGATCCGAAGTGTCAAAGAAACAATAGAGTGTCAGCTCTCTGATTCTTGGAATCTGCTCTGTAGGTCAAATTAAGATTGAAACGAGTAAAGAAAAGAGATCATCTTGCCTGCCTGGGATGAGACAGTGAGCTCTTTGGAGGAAAACCCACAAGAATGGAATTTCCCTGATGGATCATTTTGAGCCAGAACCTCCCCAACCCTCTGGAAGGAGGCATCAACTTCTGAAAAGAATGGTTGAGTGATGTCTGGTTGAGAGAAAATTGGCAAGGTGGACAAAGGCTTTTTTATGGTTTGAAATGCAGAGCATGCCTCTGGTTTGCCTCTCTCCTTTGTGAGGAGCTCCTTTATGAATAAGGCAGTAATGGGTGCTATAACTGTAGAGAAATCCTTAATAAACTGATGATAGTAGTTAGCAAATCCCACAAATCGGTGAATAGCATTAAAACCCGAAGGTTGAGGCCAATTAAGGACAGAAGCCACTTTCTCTGGATCCATCTTTAGACCTTTTCTGGATGCTATATAACCAAGGTATGGAATTTTCTCTTGTTCAAAGAGACAGTGCAGACAATGGTACCAGAAAACACTGTGAACCTCCCTACTTGGTCGTGGTGAGTTTTCAATTCCTTGGAAAAGAACAAAATATCATCAGATAAACGACTATACAGTGGTATAAAATCTCATTCACAAATTCTTGGAAGACTGCCAGCGCTACTGAGACCAAACGGCATCACCAGGTATTTACAGTGACTATTGCATGTGTTGAAGGCAGTCTTTTATTCAATACCCTGAAAGATTCTAATGAGAGTGTTACCACCTAGTAAATCTAGATTAGTAAAGATTTTGGCCACGCAGATGTGGTTACAGAGTTCAGAGATGAGAAGTAAGGGGTAGTGGTTCTTTATGGTTATGTCGATTAGCCAAAGGTAATCTATATCGGGACTGAATAATCCATCTTTTTAATGAAGAAAAACCCCTTCTGGAGAAGAACACTTGCAGATGAAATCACGCTTGCGATTGTCTGAAATGTATTCAGACATGGCCTGAGTTTTCGGACAACGAGAGTGGGTAGTCATGACCACAGGAAATGGTCTTCACAGGGATTAAGTCTATGCTGCCATCCCAAAAATGGTGAGGATGCAATTCTTTGGCTGCGGCCTTACAAAAGACAACCAGAAAGGAAGCATAGCAGGGTGGATAGAAGAACTGGAGGACTGGGTGTGGCAAACAGATTTGGAGAGTCCCGGAAAAACTGATTGAAGGCTCAATGAGCAGCAAGTCGCTAGTGAGGAAGCTGGAGTCACAGTGGAGAGTTGTGTACTAGCCAGGTCAGAAACCATAGAGGGAATGCCCAGGCAAAGGCCTGCCCATACAGCAAGGAGATCATGTATGCAACCTTTGCCCTTTCAGAAGAGAAGTTTCATGGGGAGTACTCGAACTGGACTGCACATTGGTTGAGAACTCCACAACATTTATTATGTGTCCTCAGAAATGCACTGTGTGTATGCTTCTACTCCTCCCCCGTTGTTAGGTAGGGGGCGGTGCCATTTTTCAGAAGTAGAAACTATCCAGTGTAAACAGGTGCAGTAGTAACTAGCCCGGCGGTTCCCAAAGTGTGCGCCGCGGCTCCCTGGGGTGCCGCGGCGCTGTCACAGGGGTGCCGCGATCACCATTCAAAAAAAAGAAAAGAAAAAACAAACCAAAAAACCCCCCAGAAAACTTACCCATCCAGCGCCGGATCCTTGCTCTCACTGACTGCCGGGCGTGACGTCATCACGTCCGACAGTGTCAGTGAGGAGCGGCAGCAGAGAGGACAGAAGACAGCGGAATATGAAGAATGAAGGTAAGTAAAGGAACGGAGAGTGAAAGGGGACAGAGAGAGAGACACGCTGAAGGAGGGGGACACAGAGAGAGAGACACGCTGAAGGAGGGGGACAGAGAGAGAGAGACACGCTGAAGGAGGGGGGGGACAGAGAGAGAGACACGCTGAAGGAGGAGGGGGACAGAGAGAGAGAGACACGCTGAAGGAGGGGGGAACAGAGAGAGAGAGAGAGACGCGCTGAAGGAGGGGGGGAACAGAGAGAGAGACAAGCTGAAGGAGGAGGGGGGCAACAGAGAGAGAGACAAGCTGAAGGGAGGGGACAGAGAGAGAGAGAGAGACACGCTGAAGGAGGGGGACAAAGAGAGAGAGACACGCTGAAGGAGGGGGACAGAGAGAGAGAGAGAGAGACACGCTGAAGGAGGGGGGGACAGAGAGAGAGACACGCTGAAGGAGGGGGGAACAGAGAGAGAGACACGCCGAAGGAGGAGGGGGACAGAGAGAGAAAGACGCGCTGAAGGAGGGGGGGAACAGAGAGAAAGACGCGCTGAAGGAGGGGGGGAACAGAGAGAGAGACAAGCTGAAGGAGGAGGGGGACAACAGAGAGAGAGACAAGCTGAAGGAGGAGGGGGGACATAGAGAGACACGCTGAAGGGGGGGGACAGAGAGAGAGACACGCTGAAGGAGGGGGGGACAGAGAGAGAGAGAGAGACACATGCTGAAGGAGGGGGACAGAGAGAGAGAGACACATGCTGAAGGAGGGGGGGACAGAGAGAGAGAGACACATGCTGAAGGAGGGGGGGGCAGAGAGAGAGAGACACATGCTGAAGGAGGGGGGGACAGAGAGAGAGAGAGAGACACATGCTGAAGGAGGGGGGACAGAGAGAGAGAGAGAGACACTGAAGGGGGGGGGCAGAGAGAGAGACACGCTGAAGGAGGGGGAACAGAGAGAGAGAGACACACACGCTGAAGGAGAGGGACAGAGAGAGCGAGAGACACGCTGAAGGAGGGGGACAGAGAGAGAGAGAGACGCTGAAGGAGGGGGACAGAGAGAGAGAGACGCTGAAGAAGGGGGACAGAGAGAGAGACGCTGAAGGAGGGGGACAGAGAGAGAGACGCTGAAGGAGGGGGACAGAGAGAGAGAGAGAGAGACGCTGAAGGAGGGGGACAGAGAGAGAGAGAGACGCTGAAGGAGGGGGACAGAGAGAGAGAGAGACGCTGAAAGAGGGGGACAGAGAGAGAGAGAGACGCTGAAGGAGGGGGACAGAGAGAGAGAGACGCTGAAGGTGGGGGACAGAGAGAGAGAGACGTTGAAGGTGGGGGACAGAGAGAGAGAGACGCTGAAGGTGGGGGACAGAGAGAGAGAGAGACGCTGAAGGTGGGGGACAGAGAGAGAGAGACGCTGAAGGAGGGGGACAGAGAGAGAGGGACGCTGAAGGAGGGGGACAGAGAGAGAGGGAGATGCTGAAGGAGGGGGACAGAGAGAGAGGGAGACGCTGAAGGAGGGGGACAGAGAGAGAGAGACGCTGCAGGAGGGGGACAGAGAGAGAGAGAGACGCTAAAGGGACAGAGAGAGAGACGCTGAAGGAGGGGGACAGAGAGAGAGAGAGACGCTGAAGGAGGGGGACAGAGAGAGAGAGAGACACTGAAGGAGGGGGGGGACAGAGAGAGAGACATGCTGAAGGAGGGAGACAGAGAGAGACACGCTGAAGGAGGAGGGCAGAGAGAGAGACGCTGAAGGAGGGGGGGGCAGAGAGAGAGACGCTGAAGGGGGGGGCACAGGGTGTGAGATGGCAAAGAGGGGGACACATGGTGTGAGATGGCGAAGGGGCGCGGTGATAAAGAGGCACAATGTGATGGTGAAGGGGTCTAAATACATCTTACCTCATTTTGACCCAACTACTTAAAAAACAGGACTACCTGGTAATTATTTTTGCTTAGGGGTGCCTTGGAAAAAATATGGTGACCCTAAGGGTGCCTTGAACTGAGAAAGTTTGGGAACCACTGAACTAGCCTATTCCTGAATTTTGGACAAGCCTGATGTACAGAAGTGCAATAGAAGTTCTGAGGCAGTCAAGGTAGCTGAAGTCAATCTGGAAGATCCAAATGGAACCGGTACATGAGGCAGTGGAATAGGCCAAGTCAGAACTAGGAGATCCAAACGATGTCAGTACAAAAGGCAAGAGATTAGTCAAGAAACAGGTCAGGAATAGGATAGCCAACAGAACTAGGAGCACCAAGGGACAAGAAGTAATAGGGAACATGCCAGATTACTAGGGGAGCCTTCCACAAGGATTGTGCATGTTGCATGAGTGCTGCAGTCATAGAGATCAGGAAACGGACCATGGACTAAAGTGAACTGCAGCATTTTAGTGTGTGAATGCCCCTGTATATTTACATAATGATCAATGATCCCAATACTTGCAGCATTTTGGGTAGAATGTACTGATTGGATTTGGTATTTTTTTTCTACATTTTACATAATTGTAACAGGGGTCTCCAAAAGAATATTTTCACAGTTGCCAACATTTTAATATAATTTCCAGGGGAGATGCATAAGCAAGTAACAATGCAGGATGCTGTCAATGGGTACCTCAATGCAATATAATCCACAGTAGGCATTTATGTGGTAGCAAATCATTGTATAAAAGCATACAGACATGGTCAACAGGTTCTTCAGACCAAACACCAAGATGAGGAAGAAATGGGATTTAGTGACTTTGAACATGAAATGAGTGTTGGTGGCAGACAAGTTATTTTGAGTATCCCAGAAACCGCTGATCTCCTGGGATTTTAATGTGCAACATTCTAGAGTTTACAAAGAATGGTGCGCAAAATAAAAACATCCAGTTAATGTCAGTTCTGTAGCAGAAACAGGAGACTGCTATTTTGTGGACTTAACCAATATTTATGAAACCGGAGCCTTTCAATTCACTAGGAAGCAATGACATAAATATATTTAATGACTACGTTTGTCCATTATTCAAATTTAGTACATTATCAGTGCTGGAAATTCAGTTGCTGTAAAGGATTTGATACTCACAGGGCCCGATTCAATTCGTCCACGTTATTCTAGGAATAACACTGCGCTAATTGTAATACCATTAATACGGTAATTTTAACCTGGATTTTTGCTTGCGGTCCGAGGGTTGCGAGCAAAAATCAGCAACAAAATTACCGTATAACGGCCACCGGTATACAGGAATGTTGTTTTATAAACTGGTTAAGGAATAGAATCATTAGACATTAGTTTCTAAGAAGGATATATTTGTACCTAGTGTGGTTGGAAAAACCTTTGACCCAATGCTCATTATCCCCCTGTTTTAGTGGGAACCAACCTAGGCTTCTGAGTGCTGGTTATTGATGTTAGCAGGATTGGGCCCATGCATTAAAAAAAAGGCAAAAAAAAAAAAATTACCCAAAGACAAAAAAATTATTACTTTCTTATCAGGCCATTCAAACTGTTTTTCCCAGAGAAGAAGTTGGTGTTTTTGTTCTCTTTAAAAATAACGTCAGGTTTCTCAGGTACCAGGGAACCCAATATGGCATCCATATGAATGATTCCCCAATGCTTATTCAGCACATATTTGATCTTTCTCTCATTAATATTATATTCAGTTATAAACGTAATCAGATTATCTTTAGTAGTTCTAGTTTTATATTCAAGAAGATCTTCCCTATTTTTATCCAATGTTTTATTCTTTCGTTGGTGGAAAGTTTACATCATCGGGTCACCTGCAGGAGTTTCTGTCGTTTTCAGATAAGCTGTCTATATTTTTGCTCTATGTATGGGCATTTTATTCTCTTTTATACATTACATATTTTACTTTTGTGATGTTCCTGGTTATTTGTCATTTGCGATGCTGGGTTTAAACATGCTGCATTATGGTATTCCTTTTGTTTTGAGTTTGCAGTACTCCTCTGGATTGTATCATTGCTGCCTATAAATTGATGTGGAGGAGTTCCATCTTCTTTAATAGATAAGCCTCAGATTTACATATTTTTGGTACACAGCCATTCACCTATTCACTTCCAGCTCACTTTTTGATTGTGAAACATTCTACACTATGTTTGGCGCTTCTGTTTGTTTTCTTACTTCTCATAAATATTAATTTAGCTTACCCATCTTTCCCAACTTCAACCCATCCTTGCTCATCTCTGATGTACAGAGATGGGTTCCATATACTACGACAACATATAGGCCAAAACCAGTGTTTATACATATCTACTGTATTTTGCACTGTATTTTAGTTTGTGTGGTTTCTAATATGTTACTATGTTTAGTTTCTATTTTAATAAAAAACGTTATTTAAAGTCAGACTATATCTTTTACCAACCTTCCTATAATGTCCATGCAGAACTTGTAATATAGACTCTCAGGTTTCATCTATGATCAAGCCCAGAACTGACAATTGCTGTGCTGTATTTGAGATCAGCCAGTGTCCTTCCTGTAGCCAAAAACCTTAGAGTAGCAACAGTCTCTGCTCTGCAGATATGGGTCACCTTAAATGGGTGTCCTCCTTCTGGATGAGTGGGGTGACAAGCTGGAGCAGCTCCTGGATTGTGAGGTCATTCATCCTCAGGAAATTCCTGAAGTCATCAGGGCTGTTGTACCATTGCAGGGGCATATAAAAAAAACAGTCGCTCCTCTGGAATCACTCTTTGGTCCAACAAGTCCAATTCTTTCTCCTTCTCTCCCTCCTGGTCTGTGCTTGCAGTTTTCTTGACATAGCGTCAAGCAAAGACCACAAGCTTGCTGTTGGTCAATTGTGGGCATTACATTAAAATAAACTAGTAAATGTGCAGTTGCAAACAAATGTACACTATACACAAATGTGCTATAGAATGAATGACAATTATGTATTTGCTTTTAAGGAATCTTTGTTTGTGGGAGGTGCAGCCATTTATTTAAATTTATTTAGCATATTGCTGCAGGGAGGCCATATATCAATTCAGTATGCACAATCTTTTGAGACCATGTTATGACAGACAAAAATCACAGCCTGGATACTAAATTGTGCAATAATCATTTAAAATATGTACAGTGTCTACACATGAATTTGCAGACTGATTGGGACTTCAGTCATTGGTAAAATTGTTATAGATAACAAACTAGTTGAAAATGTTTGTAGTGTGTACCCAGCTTAAGTAACTTGTGGGAAATAGGACAGCAATAAATATGTTCAGTTGAATATAATTGTATTCAAAAGGGCAGTTCAGTAAACAATCTAAAGGGAAAAACAAAATGAAATGCATTTCATGGTTTTATTTCAATTGTGATTTAATTTGGATGGGCCAGGTTGAACATCTTAATGAATATATCCTTGAATGACTGACCTTATCTAAATAATAGTACTTAAAACACAAATTAAACGTCTAACCTACCTATAAATGCTTTCTCCAGCCATCCCCCTATCTACCCATCCCTTCCATCCCTTCCATCCTACCTTACCTTCCTTGATACCCCTTCTTCTCCATCTCATCCTCTACTCCCTCCTACTCTACCTTACCTTCCCTGTCCCCCTTCTTCCTTATCCTTATCTACCCTGCCCAATATCTATCCCCTTCCCTTTTCATCACCGTTTAACATTCCCTCCTGCATCTTGGATTGTTTAGCCCCCACCTCCTCTGCTACCCACCAGGGGGAGCTAAGCCAAATGTCCCATTTGCTCTTACTGTCTCTCATTACTAGAGATGGGCGGGTCCGGTTCTCCGAGAACCGAACCCACCCGAACTTTGGGTATCCGAGTACCGAGCTGAGCAGCTCGGTACTCTCCCGCCCGTTCCGAATCCAAATCGAGGCCGAACGTCATTGTGACGTCGTCGGATCTCGGGGCTCGGTTCTCGCGATACTTCAACTTTATAAATACACGCCTCCACAGCAATCCATCGCCATTTGACAGAGGGAGAGAGCAGGGTGTAGTCATAGGCTAATTAGAGCAGGGACAGAGAATACAATATTGTTCTTGCAATTGCTCTAACCAAAATCGCTAGTGCAGAGAGGAGGATAGAGGTTTATTATTTTTTTTCATATTTGGCACTCCCCAGCGCTTTTGGGGTGTCCCCCATAATTGTGCATAAATATTTCTGGCTGTCAAAAGTCATATCTGTCAGCAGTATCTACTAAATAATTTTTAGCACTCCTCAGTGCTTTTGGGGTGTCCTCCCTAATTGTGCATTAATATTTCTGGCTGTCAAAAGTCATATCTGTCAGCAGTATCTACTAAATAATTTTTAGCACTCCTCAGTGCTTTTGGGGTGTCCTCCCTAATTGTGCATTAATATTTTTGGCTGCCAAAAGTCATATCTGTCAGCAGTATCTACTAAATAATTTTTAGCACTCCTCAGTGCTTTTGGGGTGTCCTCCCTAATTGTGCATTAATATTTCTGGCTGTCAAAAGTCATATCTGTCAGCAGTATCTACTAAATAATTTTTAGCACTCCTCAGTGCTTTTGGGGTGTCCTCCCTAATTGTGCATTAATATTTCTGGCTGTCAAAAGTCATATCTGTCAGCAGTATCTACTAAATAATTTTTAGCACTCCTCAGTGCTTTTGGGGTGTCCTCCCTAATTGTGCATTAATATTTCTGGCTGTCAAAAGTCATATCTGTCAGCAGTATCTACTAAATAATTTTTAGCACTCCCCAGTGGTTTGCGCTCAGAATGGATTCAAAGCAGTCCACATATGATCTGAATGAGCAACCAGGTTCTGTCACCAGTCCTGATGTTAGTGTTCCCAGGACGTCATCTGGCCAAGGCGATGTCAAACAACAGAGTGTTTTCAAATTAGTGCAAAAAACAAAAACCAAAAAAAAATTTACTGTATTGAAGCGAAAAAGAAGTGTAACTGAGCAAAAGTTAAGTGACGATAAAAAAAAAATTGCAAGCATGCCATTCTACACACGCAGTGGCAAAGAGAGAATGAGGCCTTCACCTTTGGTTATTAGTGGCAGATCCCAAAAAGTTACCCAGCCTACAATTGGTGCACAACTACTGTTACGCGTCAAAGCCGAGCTGCAAGATAACAGTGAGGCATTACAGGAGAATATTTGCTCTGATTCACAAATGACAACAATCCCTGTGGAGAGTCCATCCAACAGTGGGATGTCTAATCGTGAGCATTCTGCTGATGTGTGCCTTAATAGCCCGAGTGTAGCCGGTGATACCCAAATTGAGGATGCCACTTTGGAATTAGAAGAGGATGAGGGGGAGATTTGTGTAGGCGACGAGGGCGCTAATAAGGATGTTGATGATTATGATGCAGACAGATACCAAATTGCCTTTCTCAATTTCTATTTATATTCTAGATTATATAACGGCTGAATAGTTTTCTATTTTACTCCTAGTGGGGAGAGGATCTGATGCAGACAGATACCAAACTGCCTTTGTCCATTTCAATTTATATTGTACAGTATATAGCGGCTGAATTTATTAGTATTTTATACAAGTGGAGGGGGGCCTAGAGAGACAGAAACGAAACTGGCTTTCTCCATGTCAATTAATATTGTACAGTCTATAACGGCTGGATTTTTTGGTATTTTATACAAGTGGAGGGGGGCCTAGAGAGACAGAAACCAAACTGGCTTTCTCCATGTCAATTAATATTGTACAGTCTATAATGGCTGAATTTTTTGTTTTTTTAAAAAAGTGGAGGGGGGCCTATAGAGACAGAAAGCAAACTGTCTTTTTCCATTTCTTTACATATTTAACTATAAGTGTAGGGTGTAATATACATCCAAAGACGATGGCTGCATTGCCAATATGCATAGATGGAGAGGAAGACAATCTGTTTTGTGTGTAGAATAAATGAAGGCCTACCAACGAAGAATTAAACAGTTTATTTGGATGATTTATTACCTCAACAATTAGATTACTTATCTCTAAAACAGTTGGAGCACTAAATTGGGTTATTTTAGGCACAAAAACATGTATTTTCCAACAAAATAGCAAAACAAAACCAAACAAAACCAAAACCAAAACCAAAACAAAAACACGCAATGGCGGTTTTGCAAAACCAAAACCAAAACACGACGGTAATCCAGATCCAAAACCGAATCCAAAACCAAAACACGGGGGTCAGTGACCATCTCTACTCATTACCCACCCCCTCTAGATTGTAAGCTCTTAGGAGCAGGGTCCTCTAATCTACTGTATGTCTCATGTCTGTCCACTCTTTGCATTCCTTGTATGCCTCTGTCATGTCTTATGCTGTTTTTTTGTGTATGCTATGCAATTTATTATGTTTAGTTGCATTCATGCATGTATTATTCCGCTGAACTGTACCTATTATTATGCTTACTGTTTTCATATATATCATATCTGTATATTTAATTCAGGTACTATGATATCTGTGGTGCCATATAAAAAAAATGATAATGATTGGTGCCAATAATAAGGTGCTATAAAATATAGAAATCAACCAGATTCTGTAGTTGTTCTAGTGCAGCTTAGAAACAAAAACTAAATGTTTCACTGGTTGCACGGAGCACCTTGTTCCTATACATCAGTTTTCATAATTTTCTGATATATTTTACAAATGTTTGTATTAAAATAAGAAACATTTTATTATAGCATATCTTCAACCATTGTAATTTTCCCATGACAGCCCAGTTCCTGCAGGCCCAAGGTCTCATTGAGAGGAAAAGCTGTTTGTTAAATAAACACAGACAGTGAAAGAATCAACTTCAGCATTGAGCAAACATGACCTTTGCCTGATAGACAGTATTGATTTGCTGTTGAGAATGACAGGGAACCATTTACTTGCCAGGGCTTTTTTACACTGGAGAATGAAGGAGTCTGAACCATGTGCACTAACACAGTCTGACACTTATACACCGATCGGCCACAACATTAAAACCACTGTGAAGTAAATAACATTGATTATCTCGTTACAGTGGCACATGTCACGGGGTAGGATATATGAAGCAGCAAGTGAACAGTCAGTTCATTAAGTTGATGTGCTGGAAGCAGGAAAAAGGAGCTAACGCAAGGTTCTCAGTGACTTTGACAAGGGCCAATTTGTGATGGCTAGATGACTGGGTCAGAGCATCTTCATAATGGCAGGTCTGGAGAGGTGTATGTGGTATGCAGTAGTTAGTACCTGCCTAAGTGGTTCAAGGAAAAACAATCGTTGAACCAGCAACAAGATTATGGGCGCCCAAGGTTCATTGATCTGCACGGGGTGCGAAGTCTGTGTCACAAACTTACTTGCTTTCTGCTGCTGATTTCCTGTCTCTGTGTACAGCAGCACTTCCTGGTTTGGGTGGTCACATGGTCGTGGCTGGGAGGCGGCTTTTACTATCCACAGACTATATTAAGCTCACCTGGACACTGCAGCCTTGTCAGAGGAACAAGTTCACTTCCTGTTCCTGGCTCCTGTGCTTCGTGGCTTGCTGTGTCTTCCAGTCTCCTGTGTCTTCCTGTGTTCTGATCTCTGCTTGTTAGACTATCCTGGCTCTCCAACCCCTGTGTACCGACCCGGCTTGCTGACCATCCCTCTGTTCTTGTGACCCGTGTACCGACCCCGGCTTGATTGACTCCGAATTGCCTCCTGATTCTGCCTGACTCGATTCCTGTGCACGGCTTGTCTGACTCCGCATTTTCCGCTCCACTCCGCTGCACTACATCTTGGGGCGAACCTGAGGACCGCGACCTGCGAGTCCTGGCAGCGAAGCCCACCCCGCCTTGCGGCGGTTCTTGATGAACACCGGGGAGATCGTTAGACTCCGCGCCTCAGGTAAGCCAGCGCTAATCAAGATTAGTAGTAGTAGAATCCAGTATCTGTTACAGTCTGGTACAATCCCACAAAAGAGCTCATGTGGCAAAAATTACTGAAAAGTAATGCTGGCTATGATACAAAGGTGTCAGAACACACAGTACATCACAGCTTGCTGGGTATGGGGCTGCATAGCCACAGACCGGTCAGAGTGCCTATGCTGACCCCTGTCCACCACCGAAAGTGCTTACAATGGGCACGTGAGCACTAGAACTGGATCATGGAATAATGGAAGAAGGTGGCCTGGTCTGATGAATCACATTTTCTTTTATATCATGTGGACAGCCTGTTGCATGTGCGTCATTTACCTGGGGAAGAGATGGCACCAGGATGCATGATGGAAAGAGGGCAAGCCGGCACAGGCAGTGTGATACTCTGGGCAATGTTCTGCTGGGAAACCTTGGGTACTGGCATTGATGTGGATGCTACTTTGACACATACCACCTACCAAAACATTGTTGCAGACCAAATACACTCCTTCATGTCAACGGTATTCCTGATGGCAGTGGCCTCTTTAAACAGGATAATGCGCCCTGCCACACTGCAAAAGTTGGAAAGGTTTAAGGAACATGACAAGGAGTTGACTTGGCCTGTAAATTACCCAGATCTCAATCCAATCACACAACTGTGGGATGTGCTGGAAAAACAAGTCATAGTCACAATTTACAGGATGTAAAAAACCTGCTGCTGAGTTTGAGCTGTTTTGGCATCATGAGGGGGACCTAAACAATATTAGGAAGGTGGTTTTAATGTTGTGGTTGATCTGTGTATTGCTAGATATTTTGACATAGCTTTCTGTTTTGCTGAGAAAAAAAAATCTCAACAAAACAACCTGCCACATACCTAATTCCAGTGACTATAGTACAATGCAATATTTTCCTCTCTGGTGGGTAGCACATAAAGCAGAGGCTATTTTAATGCCAACTATACAAACCTGAACCATTTATATTGGCTAGTATGCAAAGTAGAGTAATTTTGATGAAAAATATACTAAGAAGAGTCAATTCTGGTGACAATTGTAAAGTGTAGAGCCCATTTTGGTGCCTAGCATACAAAGCAAACGCCATTCTGGTGACTATTATATATAAGCATAAAGACAAGGAGCTTTGGCCCCAGTGTGGGGACCAGGGGTGGATTAAGCACTGGACACATTTCTGAAATTAGTCTCATGTAGGCGGGACTAAATCAATGGTAGGTGGGACACACCCAAAAGTAGGTGGCGTTAGCACACAGATAACCCTAGCTAAAACAATGGTAAGCCAGGCCAATGCAATACAGTAGGAAGAATCACAGCATTTGCAGGTGGTGTCTTTCACAGTAGGTGAAATACTGTTTTGGTAGGCACAACAAACAAACAGGTCAGTACACCAGTGGGTGGAGTACACGCATTGGTTATGTGAGTAGAGCAATTTAATCTAGCAGCAGGGAGATCTCAGGATTTACACTGAAGTGAGTTGAATCCATGAAGTCCTTGCTGTTGTGAAAGGAGGCACCTTGCAGGGAACTTACTGGAGTGGCAGGTGACTAGTAAGTCCTCTTCTTTTCTTCTAGGGTCCCCTAGCACTGGTGACAGCGAATTGGAAGTGATTTGCTGTCAGCCAATCAGTGGCCAGACAGTGAACCAATCAAGATTCACTTCCAGACATTTGAATTTTTGGCGCTGCCCTGTCTGTCATAGTTTCTATCTGTAGGCAAGAGGCAAGCGGAGAAGAGCTCCAGAGAGAGGAAGAAAAAGAAGATGGACATAAGAAAAAAGAAGTCGGACAGAAGAAGAAGATGGACAGAAAAGTAAGATGCTGGGTTTAAGTCGGAAGACAGCGAACCCTGGAAGATGGACAGAGGCAGTGTAATGAAGACTGTGAACATCATCAGGGCGGTAAGGAGACCAGCGGAGACTGCTGAAAGTAGGTAAGGCCTTTGGGCAAACCTATTCCAGGCCCACACCGATACTTTGTCTTTTTCTACATACTTTACACTGGGGAACAATGCCCTGGGTAATTAAGAGTATCTAGGGTTATGTAATCTTCCTCTTTTGGGCACAATTCCACTTCAGGCTTTGTCTGTGGCCGCACTTAATTTTAGATTTAGCCTTTTGGCCCATTTAAAGTCCGGATTAGCCTGTGCATGTAATTGCAGGATTAGCCTGAGGGCACCAGTTGAAGCACAGGATTAATTTGATGTAACAATTAGGAGGTACCCTGCCATTGTGATGCCACTCCTGGTCTGTCTCCACTATATTGTATTCAGGTGGCCATTGTATGGTGGTCCCTTTTACTGTACTTTATTTTATTGCACTGTATTCTTGTGTGGTATTTTTTCCCCTCCAGGATCCAGAAGTCAGGCCCAAAGGCAGACTTTTGGTATCCGGTATTCCCTGTATTCTGTCATTGGTGTTTGTGAACTGTGGGGTTTGAGTTAGGACAGTACACTACACTACACCTAGTGTTAGAAGCTGATAGTTGCGCAAAATCTAGTCACATAATTTGGTTGCTAGGAACTGGGTGCTATTTTGTTGTTATTGTAGCTAGCACTAGAGTGGGAGATACATATTAGCCTGGTAGACAGCATTGTGAGTGGGCTGTCTTGTGTTGCCCCTTTTTGTAGACGCTGATCCCAGGAGTGCAGATGGCGATTACCCGGTGAGTATTATCGTAACATAGTAACATAGTTGATGAGGTTGAAAAAAGACACCAGTCCATCAAGTTCAACCTATTTTGGATCTCGTGCGATCCTGCACTTATATTTGAAATTAATCCAGAGTAGGCAACCGCCCATCTGTTTCAATTTTGAAAATCCCCCCAGACTCAATATTGCAATCCAATTTTTACCCTATATCCACTACTATCCTTTATTTTAAATTAACGGTCGTATCCCTGGATACACCTTTCCGCTAAAAATTTGTCTAACCCTTTCTTAAACATATCTATTGAATCTGCCATCACAACCTTCCCTGGCAATGAATTCCATATCTTGACTGCCCTTACTGTAAAGAACCCCTTCCTTTGCTGGTTGTGAAATTTCCTCTCCTCTAACCTTAGGGGATGACCACGTGTCCTGTGTATGGTCCTTGGGGTAAAAAGTTCCCATGAAAGCTCTCTGTATTGACCCCTAATGTATTTGTACATAGTAATCATATCTCCCCTTAGGCGCCTCTTTTCTAAAGTAAACATGCCTAAACTGGCTAACCTTTCCTCATAACTTAATGACTCCATACCCTTTATCAATTTTGTCGCCCTTCTCTGAACCCTTTCTAGTTCCAAATTATCTTTTTTATAGAGTGGTGCCCAGAACTGTACTGCATATTCAAGATGAGGTCTTACCAATGATTTATACAGTGGCAAAATTACACTGTCTTCCCTTGCATCTATCGTGCGGTTACGTCTTTCTATTAGTGGGTCCCTCACCAGGACATCAGTGAGTAAAATATCCAGACCGGATACTGCCTGGTCTTGAATATCTGAAACCCTGTGCACAGGCCCAGAACAAATCCAGGTGTCGGCAATACGAGTAGAGTCATGGTCTCTACTTCTAGCTGTCACCTTGGACACCCCCATCCTTTCTTGCCCTCAGTAATTGCAGTGGTTTATTTTTTAGACTGAAATTGTGTGGGAGCGATAATTGTGGAAGGAGGAGTGTGACTTGCAGGTGGTCCTCTTGTACGGTATTAGGTGAGGCCCATTATAGTTCCATGAAGCCCAATTAATTAAAGATAGCCCATTCAGCTGCTTTTTTTGTTTGAATTAAACAAAAATACTCCCATAAATGTACCATGCAAAATATATTGCAAGAATGACAAAACAGTTATTATGCTGTTTTACATAATCATTTGTCCTATTAATGACAGCTATACAACACAAAGAGCATCCAAGCGACATACAATACAGACACCAGAGAATCCTTGTGTATAATACAGAAAGCGTCATAGGGACCGCCATACTATACAGAGAGCATCTTAGGGAATGCCATACAATACAGAAAGCATCCAAGTGACAGATATACAATGCAGAGAGCATTGTAGTAAGAGATATTCATCACAGAGGGCATCCTAGTGATGCCATACAATACATGAGCATCCAGGTGATTGCTATACAATATTGAGAACATCCTAGTGTTCACAAAACTATACAGAGTATCCTAGTGACCAATATAAAATATAAAGAGCTACCTAGTGAGACCTGTATAATACAGAGGGCATCCTAGTGATCACTGTACCATAGAGAGAGAGCATCATTATGAGCACCGTACAAATCAAAAAAGATCCACTCAATGTTAGACCAATCTTACAATCCTATGTGCTGGGAACCAAGAGCCTGAGGGGTGGAATTACTCTCCTCCTTCTTCATCCATTTCCCTCCTCCTCCTTCTCCATACTGAGCTGATGTTTCTCTGAATCACTTACCCTCCGTCATATGAGGCTAAGGGGTAAATTTATCCAGCTGCGAGTTTCCGGCGGGTTTGAAAAGTGGAGATGTTGCCTATAACAACCAATCATATTCTAGCTATCATTTTGTAGAATGTACTAAATAAATGATAACTAGAATCTGATTGGTTACTATAGGCAACATCTCCATTTTTCAAACCAGCTGGAAACTCGCAGCTTGATAAATTCACCCCTAAGTGTCAATAAGTGTCCTGAGCCCTGATTGGATAAATGTGTGCCACATATGGAGGAGCTCAATACATGAAGAAAAGAAGATGAGGTTAGGGGTGGGGTACATGTAATAAGGTGGTTGATGCCTAGAGAGGGTCTGGCCGCCAGGAAGGAGAACACATTCATAGCTGGACACTTATATGCCAAGTCCACCCCCAATTAGTGACTAAGATACAGATTAAAAAATGAGCCAAAATGTTATAAAGACTGCATCAAATGGAACCATTAGTGTTCCTACACTATGTCACGTCTGAGGATCTGTCCATACCCAAACTATGTTGTATCTCTGGTGTTAGGCTGGTGATAAATTAGCAGAGAAGACCAGACAGGAACTGAATTGCTGAACCTGGAATACTGGAACCTCAATGCTGGATGAAGGAACTGGAATGCTGGAACCAGAATAATGGATGATGGAACCGGAACGAAACCCGGAATGCTGTGTGGCGGAATCAGAACAGACCAGGAATGTTGGAGCCAGAAAGCTGGATGACAGAACCAGAATAGAACTGGCAATGCTGGAATGGGAATGGAACCGGAATGCAGACTGTACTGTCTGAACAGGAAAAACATACAGCATTGCAGACTGCTGGTAACCAGGTTGGCGTTTGAAGTAACAATGTTGCTCTGACAACTAGTAAGGGCTCCAGGAAGTTCTTTTATAGTAGTTGATGGTTCCTTATTGTAGACTGCAGTCACCTGTGCAGAAGCAGCACTCTGAGTTGCTGAGATGGATCAGGTGACCATATCCAAGATGACAGCTCGCAGGAACTGGTTTTGGAGGGAAACCTGAAGTGGAGGCTGCTATTCCCTGATTAGCTTGGAGGAATCATGTGACTGAATCCAAGATGGCAGCACCGATACCCTGATTCTGGAGAGATCTGAAACCAGCAGAGCCTGAGGGCCGCAGGGACAGCTTGGAAAGACAGCGGAGTGGTAAGTGACAGGACCTGAGAGCCTAGTGTGTGACACACTAATGGTTTATATTTCAAACAAGTGACTTACCTATCTTCACTGGGACGGGTTCATCTGAATGAGTTCACTTTGCCATGGTAGATGGGCAGGGTCTGGCTGGCAAATTTTATCCTGATCGGTAAGTACACAGTACTGGTCAATGAGCAGTGACCATCCTTAAAAGTTAGTTTGGACACAGACCTCAAAAAACAGTTTTGTTGAAGAAAATTGATGATGTCATAATAACAGGATTTAATTTTGATTTGGCCTATATTTGGCTGGGGTTATAGCCAACACTAACCTCCATTGTTGTCTCCTTTTGAAAAAGCATCAAGTCAGTAAAACCTGTTCTTGTAATGACGTCCTCAGATGGTGTTGTCAGAACAAAAGTATTAAAAATGCTTTGTATTTTTTGATCAGAAGTCATCTACTTATCTATTTTCCTAAATGTCACTCTCCCTCGCCTATACCTCACTTACTTATATACTTACATCGCCTAATATCGTTCCCTCTTAGTATTATCCCAGTTCCACTTCTTCCCAGCTGTTGCCTAGCACTCCTGACACATGTTGATCCCATGATATGCTGGGTTCCTTTTAATTCACCTTATTTATATAATCCCTTTATGTTCCAGGAATATTAAATAATCTGTGTTCTATATGGTTAACAATTTAATTGACTTGCTAGCCCATTGTTCTGCATATCCTTCCACTGTCTTTTACCTGAAAACGTTTATTTATCCTGTCTATTACAGGTTTACCTGTACTATAGTTCTGCTGCTTTTAGTGTCTATTTGTCTATATATAAATGCTAGTTGACTTTATCAGGTCCACCTTGTAAATAAGCTTGTTCAAAGATGTTTGCTTGGATAAATAAAGATTTTGATTGATTGATTAATAAATAGTTTAATGTTATAGGGCAAAAAATCAACATTCATATTGAAAGGGATGATCTGATTAAACATGTCTTTAAAATGGTTTACTAAATAGATGGGAGAAAATATCAGGTTACAGATAGCAAGAAGAGAAGTGAAAATGAGACTGGATTGGAGAGGATATAAAGCAGGAAAGAGATGAGTTGAGTTTTAAAGGAAGCTTGGTTGGTGGGATGATTGACGCCGGACTAGCTGTCTGATGTATAGAGATAGGAACATTGGCTAGTTAGGCGTCAGCCTCACCAGTGTTATTGTTACTGAGATCGTGTTTTTGTACAGTGTTAGGTCTGAAAGTACACAGACAGTTCTGGATTCACAGAAGGGACTATCAGAATGACTACTGTAGCGCTGTCCTATATATGGAGTTAGAGTGGGATAATTCAGAAAGCATATTTCCACTCTCCTGCCAGCCATTCACCCGTATATTAGTCAAACATGGCTGTGTTTATTGCTTGCTAATGCAGATGCTCTTTCTCTGAAATATGCACTCTCAGCATATTCCTTGTCACTCCTGTTGTTTCTACTGGAGGGAAGGTTGTGTAAGAAAGCTTGCGACATGACTGTGTTGAAGTCGTATAATTGGATGAACGAAAGTATATTGGTTTAATATTGGTTTGCCGTGCGTATTGCGAAGCGTATGCCACGTGTTACATGACGTGGTGCGTTCGCACGGTAAAATACGCACGCACACACTCGCATTACAACAGTTAGTTATTTATATAATTTCATATTGGTTCTGTTACACTGTAATTCAGGAGTAGATAGTATTCGGTTTATTATTAGTCTATATATATATATATATATATATATATATATATATATATGTATATGTTGATTATATGTACATTGTAGTGTTATTAAAGGTTTAGGTAATAGGAAAGGTGTCATGCCTGATATCATATTGAAGCCCTAATCATCAGCAGCTGTCCGGTGCAGTCGGCGAAGAGATCGCACATTGCATACTTTAGTTATTGATATTAGAGAGTAAAACCTTTGTATGATACTGGCTATGAAAAGGAGCAGACCCCCTGGAGAGAAGACCCCCACCTTTGGATTCCTTAGATTGAATCAACCTATTACCTGTCTGGCCTGGACCCACCCAACGTCTGGACCTATAGAAACAATCTACGTCATCTCTATTGTTCACAATGAAACACTGATTGTATATATATTAGTTGCATCTCACTGGGGCCTCAGTCAACTCTGACACAATATTCTATACAGAATATTGTCCATCGGGTCCGGTGGGTGCGCAGCGTGCGCAAGCGATTGCATTTGGTATGTACTTATCTTTTGGTATTGGCTGTGCTGTACTGTACTTTATCATGATATAATAATGTATTGAATTGTTGACTATTTACATCTGTTAAAAATAAATCACTTTGTGCTTTGGACACACATACAATTGATTGGGCAATGCTTATTTTAAAACGATAAAATTACTTTAATAATTTGGGGGCTCGTGAGTTAGGAATTACGTTACCGGCAGGTATGCATCGCTAACGATATTCGGTTCCTCAACAAAGGGTGGATGGACGGACGCGTCGCATAAAGCAGGAAAGAACGTAATGCGTCTAATACCTGTGGTTCACTGTGTGTTGCGAAACCGAATGTCCGTTGTTGCATAGACTGAAGGAACGCTAATTAGAATCTAGGGACAAGAAAGCAAAATGTTTCTTTTTATTGTCGTTTTATGTTTTAAAGTGTATTGCATTGCTGTGCGTATGTGTAGTTCCTGCTGTGCGTACGCGAACTTACGGTAGATTTGCCACGTGGTTGAACAATAGTTTTGATAGTTGTTATATGCATACTGTAAGCACTTGGTAAAGTCTCTGAAAAGATAGTGCCATTGTTTGGGAAAGTTATTTTCTGTACAGAAAACAAAGGTTATGTGTGTGTATGTGAATGAATACATAAAGGCAAAAATATACTGGTAACTATAGGCAACTATAGGTTTTCGCACATGCACCCAATACTAATCACGACATTCACTGATAAAGGGTATTGTTTGCTGGAAAGGACAGAGCATTGCAGTGTTATCTGTGGTCCGCATAATGAATCATTGAGCTGTGCAAATCGACCGCATGGCAAGGCCGTGATTGAGTATTGGGAGGGCAGTGTGGTACTATTTAAAAATTCATAGCGCTGTAGTTCAGGTGTGTCTGACGGGGCATGTTAAAAAAGGTGACCTGACAACAAAGGTTCTGTTCTAGGGCTGAGCAGGATATAAAGAAACCTTTGTGTGAGTGGTGTTCTGTTCTAATAAGAGCAGGTGATAAAGAGACACCACAGAGTATGCATGGCATACTCGAAGTGAAAATAACAGGTTTTCGTGGCATTCCCAAATATTAATCGCAAAGCTTACCGATAGTTAGTATCCGTAGGCCGTGCGATCGGACTGCATGGTTGATTTAGTACAGCCGTGATTGCGATTTGGGAGATGTGGGAGGAAATACGCTGCAACCACTGATATTCTTGATTGATATCTGGTGCTGACAGTGGTAAAGTACTCAAACTAGGAAGGGCATTGATATCTTAAGGGGACGTGCCTGTTGAAAACGTCCATGAATAAAAAAAAAATCTCTAGTAAGTTCTGTTTGAAAGGAGAACAGGTAAAAGTCTTTTTGCGTAGCGTTGAGAAATAGGTTGTTTTCACAATGGATACGAAGCAAACGCTAGAGATAGTTCATGTTGTGCTACCTAATGAATGGCCGGTTGGTTCGGCAAAATATGTTATGTATAATAAATACGGTGCGTATGCTACGGCATACTGCGACAAATGGGTCAAGATGACCCGGGAGTGTGTGAAACCTTTCCCAAACATAGGTACTCTTGACTCAGAGGTGTTAAATAATGTTAGAGATAAAGTGCGGTTGATTAAATCAACAAAAACGAGAATTGAACATGATGACTGTTTAAAATTGTGGCAAATGGAAGGTAACACGTGGCAGAGCAGCGAACGCACAGCGGAAGTGAGTGTAGCGAAAAACACGTGTTCAGCGGAAGTAAGCGTACCGGAAACAAGCATTCCGGAAGTGTGCGTTGCAAAGCGCGGCGAACTGAGCGCAAACACGCCCCCGATAAATTCGGTCGGGGCGGGAAGTACAGCCAATACCAAAAATGTAAAAATGGTAACTAGTAACTTGTATGGTGTTTTAAGTAATGATAAAAGTAATGTTTCAGGACAAAGAAGAGGAACGGTCCCACCAGCAGGGGCAGCTGCTGAAAGTGGTGAGAATAATGAAAAGGTTAACACAGGGGGAGACATTCATTGTACTGCAACAGCAATTCCAGCAACTAGGTCAGAACAGAGTGATTTGGTAGGCTTATATCCCATCCGCAGAACAGCAGTTCCCAATGGGAAAGCGGACAGAGATGGTGTAGTTCCCATGAAACAAGTAGCAGTGTATTCTCCATGGACTAAGACGGAACTATTTACAATTATGTCTGATTTCCCTGATCCTAGAAAAGATTTGGCCAAGTGTCAGAAATTTATTAGACATTTAGGTAATGCACATGAACCTACTAATAAAGATTGGCGAGTGCTGTTTAGAGCTTGTCTTCCTCTCGATACTGATATACAGAAGTTCATTGAGGGTTGTAACTTGGAGAAGGATAAACCCTTAACTGAGGATAACAATCAGCATAATATTAGATGTATAATCAAAGAGTTGGCCGTATATTTTCCAGTGACTGTGGAATGGGGCAAAATATGCAACATCAAACAAAAAGGTAATGAGAATACAACTGATTATTTTTCAAGGGCGCTAGCGGGCATTATTAAGTACACAGGAATATGGGATATAATGGTAAATCCACATTACAGGGAGGTAACTGTTGCAGTACTAATGGCCGGCCTCCGGGAGGATCTAAGGACTTGGATACAAACCTCTTTTCCTAATTGGAGAGGTCTCACGGTAACTGATATTAGAGAGCATGCTATAGAACATGATAAAAAATATATGTAAAAAGCAAAAAGCACAGAGTGATAGGTTAATGATGTTGAGTATCCAGGCATTAGAAAAACTACATCCACAACCTCAGAATTATAAAAACCACTATAAGGGACGAAAGAAACAGAAATCTTTGAAGTGTTTTAACTGTCTTAAAAAGGGACATTTGAGGAAAGATTGCAAAGAAAATATTAGAGCCAAGGCTAAGAAAATGGGACACGAAGCAAAGAGACTTGGCCCACCTAAGGGGGAATCACATAGACACCCACAGAGACGGCGCACACAAGTCTCGGAGACTTCTCAACAGTTTCCTGTGCACCTCATAGCAGCCAATGCCTTGGGGGAGAACCATAGTCAACCCTGGAGGTTAGGTCAGACCTGTAGTCCTACAAACAGGTGGGGTTTAAACTGTGGTAAGTAGTAGTGTACAAGAAACTGATTTCTAAAAGGTAACCTTGGTTGATTTTGTTTGTTCATTTATGTTGTGAAATGTTTGTTTTCCTAAATTGCTAGCCGACGGCAAAGAATAGAAATGTTTGTTTTGTTTGCTGTTTTAAGATAACTATCTTGTTTTTCTTTTCACAGATAGAGGGGACACAAAAGAAGTATAGACAAGTGTTTAAAAGGGGTGAGATAGAGAAATAGAAGAATTACTCTTGAAAGACTAATTAACAATAGACAATTGGAACACTCTTTTGTTTTAGGCTGCAGTGACTCATGATAATTTGTTTGGCTGAGAATCATTATCCAACAATGAAGTATGTACATACTTTGCTCCAAAATATCGTTTTATGTATTTCAGAGAAAATGTGAGTCACTAAGAGTACATTTTTACATTTCTCTATTATAAGTTAGAAAAGTCCGTTGAAAAGGTATGTAGTCAATGAGGTACCGAGTTCTTAATGAACAAATGACGGACGACACTGGATTGCACTGTTAAGAACCCCTAGTCAAGTATGGGGAGGGGTCATAGTTAGCAAATAGCTAAGGGGAACAGTGGAATGAATACAGCCATTTCCCCATAGAGTCAGAGTCCAATCCAGCTGTCATTTTGTTGTAAAAATCTCCCTTTCTACATGTATGTTTGTATTCAAACCTTTGTATTCCCATCATTCATTGCTTTCCTATTTCTCATTCTTTACACAAACGCTAGTCTCTCTCTCTCTCCCTCTTTCTCTCTCTCTCTACTTCTCTCTCTCTCTCCCGCTCTCTCTCTCTCTCCCTCTCTCTCTCCCCTCTCTCTCTCTCTCTACCTCTCTCTCTCTCTCTCCCACCCTCTCTCTCTCTCTCTCTCTACTCTGGTAGAGATAAAATCAGACAGTCTCAACAATGGGGCTAAAACATATTTTATGTTTTTACATAAGACAAATTCAGAGATACACACACTAGATTGACATGAGTTACAGAAACAGTCAGGGGTTTTGTTTTCATGTGTATAGAAACTGCTGATTTTAAGCAGAAAGGTTCTGTTGTGGAAATACGATTCATGTGTTATAGATTGCATATCTGTTTTTTTTTTTTTTGTTTTGGCTCGTGCCTCCTGTACAAAAATGTGCCTTTATATGGATGCACAAAGGGTGGGCAGGACAGGAGGACAGAATAATGCTAGAGGTGAGGCATACAGATATGCATCTCTGTATAGAACATTGGAGTAGGATTTTTACCACAAGATACGACATAATGTGAAACCCTAGAAAATGTAGAATTTTCATGTTTTATAATTTTCACTGTTAGACAGGCATGTACTGGATACTGTTATATTTGAAGAAAGTGTTATAGAAAGAGACCTCTTTGCCTTTCCCACTTAGTCAAGTAGCTGAATATGAGGTACTGAGAATGACATGTGAGTTGGCAGAGGGAAAATCGATTGATATACATTGGTCTTTAGCATTTTTCTAGTCTAGAGGGCGATGTTGAGGTGACTGAGAAATCGTTTTATAGCAATACCAGCACATGATTAGGACACTACATAGAGGACTTTATACAGTGACACAGTTACCAACTGAAGTAGCTGCTAGTAAGGTCCACACTTACACGCACAACCATACAGGGCTGTCACACCAGGGAGAACATAGCTGTCAAATAGACAGCAGGGTTTTATGTGACAGCTAACAAATCTATGTTTTGTTTATTTTTCGTTGTATTGTTTTAGTTTTAAAAAAGGTGAACACACACACACATGCACGCATACACATATTGGTTAATATAGGAAGATTTGTGTTACCTGAGGGATAAACTGTCTGGAAGGTGAAGAGATGTGGTGAGGAGTCTGGTGGACTCTGGAGAGATGGACAAGGTAGACCAACAGAGCCATCCCATATCCCTCCTGCTGATGGGTTTTCCTCCAGGTAAAACAAATACACGTCATCCAATTACCACCATGCAGGATCCTCAAGTATACACAGGTGTACCAATGAAATATGTCTAGGTAGAGGTGTATTGAAATGTGTCTAATGTATTACTGTTTCATACTCAAAGCTTTTGTTATTTAATGTGATAGTCCTAGAGTTATAATAGATGATAGGGGTATTCATGTTATTGATAATAGATGTATAATGTATGAGTAGTGGTAACAAATCACATACTTTCAGTTAGCCATAAACCAGTGTGAACATAAAGTAGTGGTACTCGGTAGAATGAATTGAATAGAATAAGAGTTGGAACTTGATTGAAGTGCCACTAGTCCTTTCCTGCTACCAAGAGATCACCCCTGGGCAGACTCCTAACCTGTCAGTTTTTGAAATGTTCTTGACCCCTCGTGAGATGAGATTGTAAATGGGAGGCTAGGTTAGACCTTGAGAGAAGGTAAATAGTGAGACAGCAACCGAGAACGTCCAAAACACTGTTTCCTGAAAGGTCACACTAACTGTCAGGATGTTGGATCAGGAGAGTAAGTCGTGGAGCAGTAATTTCTTAAGCTTAGGTTATTTGCCAGACAGGTACCAGGTGTAGGCTACCAGCCTCACGGCTTCAAGGGTAGCAGAGACACACTGGTGCCCATACCACCCACTGCAGAGGGGCCAACACTCAGAGAAGGGTCCAAAGGCACTCATGAGTCTGTACTGGAAGGCCTCGGATGCAGTTAGTAGCACCTGAGCCAAAGGCTAAGACTGTTGTCCAGCATGAAGTTGTAGTTTTTCCTCTTTTGTGTTCTCTCATTTCACTCTCTTCTCAGGACGGTTAATTCTTTTGATTATTAGCAGGTGACAGAGACTGGTTCGGGTAATGATAAGGAGGTATTGGGGAGGAAGAAGTTAGTAGCATAATCAGTCCGGCCAATTACTCTATTCAATTCAGGGGTAAAGGAAAATTTGGAAACCTTGGAGCTTGGAGAAAGTGCGAGGGGCTATTGTCTGAGTAGCATTACGTCCGTAAGTACGGCGACCCCATAGTAAAAAAAAAAGAGACACACCCAGCGATGCCAGTCCAGTAATATTCGGACTTGAGCAGGCATCCTTGAGAATGATTATCATTCTTGGGAGGGTAAGGTTTTAGACCAAACAAAGTGCTGGGCGTGCTCACGCGTGCCTCAGTGATTATATCAAGTAGGATTAGTTCTCTTTCCACTAAATATTCTTGAGGTACCCGAACTATGGGTGGGAGGTCACTAGGGAAAAAAGTAGGACACCTAGGTCCCTTAGTCTGAAGTCTCCCAATGCTTTACAAGCCGATCACTGTTAAATCTGGGTATTGGGAGACTGGGAAGAACGAACAGACAATAGCCCGCCCACAAGTGTTGATGAAAAGAACTGGTGACATTATTAGATGTGTGTATATTAACGCAAGCTGAAAGAGATTGCATATGACATTATTGATAGATATAGGATGATGCTATTGATGAACATGAAGGGCCTGAGTCATTAAGGAGAGTAAAGCATAAAAAAGGAGTAACATTTGCACCTGGGCAAAACCATGTTGTATTGGAGGGGGAGGTAAATTTAAAATGTGAGGCAGATTTATAGTTTGGGTAGGGCATGTCCTAGATCAACTTTATATTTAAATGTAATAATAAAGCTAGCAAGTATTTGTGTGCTAGATGAAAAAACTGCTAGTATTTAACTTATGTACAAAATAATAAACTGATTTGCACCCCTTACATTGTAACATGGTTTGTCCCAGAGAACATTTACTCCTTTGCTTGCCTTAATGACTCAGGCCCGAAGTGTTTAAATGTATTCTGAGCTTAAAGACATGCGTTGGACAGAAGAACCTGTTAAACTTGAAGAACTGTAGTAGAGAATTCTGTATAGCTGATACACGTTCTACTGTACCATGTACCTTTCCAAATAATGTATTAAGTGTTTTATTGCACCCTTGAAGGGCATACAAAAAGTTATCTCCAAGCTCCAGAAGTGTACGGTTTATAGTAAAAGAAGAAATCGTTTAGAGGATTAAGACTCTCTCTTATGATAACTTGTTTAGATCTACAAACAGTGTGGACATACACCAAAGGGGATTTGTATTACATAACAATGAAACGTGGTACTGAGATCCTGCTTATAACATCTTTAAGGTGATAGTTTATTGTACTATCAAAGGGTGGACTGTTGAAGTCGTATAATTGGATGAACGAAAGTATATTGGTTCAATATTGGTTTGCCGTGCGTATTGCGAAGCGTACGCCACGTGTTACATGACGTGGTGCGTTCGCACGGTAAAATACGCACGCACACACTCGCATTACAACAGTTAGTTATTTATATAATTTCATATTGGTTCTGTTACACTGTAATTCAGGAGCAGATAGTATTCGGTTTATTATTAGTCTATATATATATATATATATATATATATATATATATATATATATATATATATGTATATGTTGATTATATGTACATTGTAGTGTTATTAAAGGTTTAGGTAATAGGAAAGGTGTCATGCCTGATATCATATTGAAGCCCTAATCATCAGCAGCTGTCCGGTGCAGTCGGCGAAGAGATCGCACATTGCATACTTTAGTTATTGATATTAGAGAGTAAAACCTTTGTATGATACTGGCTATGAAAAGGAGCAGACCCCCTGGAGAGAAGACCCCCACCTTTGGATTCCTTAGATTGAATCAACCTATTACCTGTCTGGCCTGGACCCACCCAACGTCTGGACCTATAGAAACAATCTACGTCATCTCTATTGTTCACAATGAAACACTGACTGTATATATATTAGTTGCATCTCACTGGGGCCTCAGTCAACTCTGACACAATATTCTATACAGAATATTGTCCATCGGGTCCGGTGGGTGCGCAGCGTGCGCAAGCGATTGCATTTGGTATGTACTTATCTTTTGGTATTGGCTGTGCTGTACTGTACTTTATCATGATATAATAATGTATTGAATTGTTGACTATTTACATCTGTTAAAAATAAATCACTTTGTGCTTTGGACACACATACAATTGATTGGGCAATGCTTATTTTAAAACGATAAAATTACTTTAATAACTGTGAGAAGAGTCAGGTTAGCAATCAATATAGAATAGTTCGCTTGCCACTCCTAGGGATAAACGGGGAATGTGTAATTGATGCAGATTTAGTCCCTTTGAAGGTGCGTCTAATTCCTGTGATGTGACAAAATATTTGAATGAATTGGTAGGGATAGGAACAGTTATTTAATTTACTAAAATTGCTTTCAATGTAAACCCATTTTTGTAATATTCACAGTATTATGATATGTATTATGATATGATAAAAAGGGCTTCACAGGCAAGTATTATGCTGCTAGCAAGATTGCACCTAAATCAACCAGTTATCAGATTATCAAGAAATTCAAGGAGAGAGATTCAATGGTTGTGAAGAAAGCTTCAGGTTGCCCAACAACGTTCAGCAAGCGCCATGACAGTCTCCTAAAGTTGATCGAGCTGCAGGACTGGGGCACCACCAGTGCAGAGCTTGCACAGGAATAGCAGCAGGTAAGTGTGAGTGCATCTACACGCACAGTGAGGCAAAGACTTTTGGAGGATGGTCTAGTGTCAAGAAGGCCAGCAAAGAAGCCACTTCTCTCCAGGAAAAACATCAGGGACAGACTACTATTCTGCAAAAGTCTTTGCCTCACTGTGCGTGTAGATGCACTCACACTTACCTGCTGCTATTCCTGTGCAAGCACATTTTACTCTCCCAATGGAATTAATGAAATCATAAATCATGTATTGAATCGTAAATAATGAATCATGAAATGAATCATGAATTGAATCATGAATTGAACCATGAATCATGAATTATGAATCATGAATTGAATCATGAATTGAATCATGAATTGAATCATGAATCATGAATTGAATCATGAATCATGAATCATAAATCATGAATCAGGAATCATGAATTGAATCATGAATCAGGAATCAGGAATCGAATAATGAATCATGAATCATGAATCAAATAATGAATCATGAATCATAAATTGAATCATGAATCATGAATCATGAATTGAATCATGAATCGAATAATGAATCATGAATCATGAATCGAATAATGAATCATGAATTGAATCATGAATCATGAATCATAATTTGAATCATGAATCAAGAATTGAATCATGAATTATGATTTGAATCATGAATCATAAATTGAATTATATATTGAATCATGAATCATAAATCGAATCATGATTCATGAATCATGAATTTAATCATGATTCATGAATCATGAATCATGAATCGAATCATAAATCATGAATTGAATCGTAAATCATGAATCATGAAATTAATCATGAATCATGAATTAAATCATGAATCATTAATCATGAATCATGAGTCATGAATTGAAATCATGAATCATGAATCATGAATTGAATCATGAATTGAATCATGAATCATGAATTGAATCATGCATTGAATCATAAATCATGAATCATGAATTGATACATGAGTCATGAATTGAATCATGAATCATGAATCATGAATTGAATCATAAATCATGAATCATGAATTGAATCATGAATCATAAATCATGAATCATGAATTGAATCATGAATCATGAATCATGAATCGAATCATGATTCATGAATCATGAATCATGAATCATAAATCGAATCATGAATTTAATCATGAGTCATGAATTGAATCATGAATCATGAATCATGAATTTAATCATGAATCATGAATTGAATCATGAATTGAATCAAGAATCATGAATTGAATCATGTATCATGAATCATGAATCAGGAATCATGAATTGAATCATGAATCATGATTCAAGAATCGAATAATGAATCATGAATCATGAATTGAATCATGAATCATGAATCATGAATTGAATCATGAATCATGAATTGAATCATGAATCATGAATTAAATCATGAATCATGAATTGAATCATGAATCATGAATCATGAATTGAATCATGAATTGAATCATGAATCATGAATTGAATCATGCATTGAATCATAAATCATGAATCATGAATTGATACATGAGTCATGAATTGAATCATGAATCATGAATCATGAATTGAATCATAAATCATGAATCATGAATTGAATCATGAATCATAAATCGAATCATGAATTTAATCATGAGTCATGAATTGAATCATGAATCATGAATCATGAATTTAATCATGAATCATGAATTGAATCATGAATTGAATCAAGAATCATGAATTGAATCATGTATCATGAATCATGAATCAGGAATCATGAATTGAATCATGAATCATGATTCAAGAATCGAATAATGAATCATGAATCATGAATTGAATCATGAATCATGAATCATGAATTGAATCATGAATCATGAATTGAATCATGAATCATGAATTAAATCATGAATCATGAATTGAATCATGAATCATGAATTGAATCATGAATTAAATCATGAATCATGAATTGAATCATGAATCATGAATCATGAAATCAATCATGAATCATGAATTGAATCATGATTCATGAATCATGAATCATAAATCGAATCATGATTCATGAATCATGAATCATAAATCGAATTATGATTCATGAATCATGATTTGAATCATGAATCATGAATCATAAATCGAATCATGATTCATGAATCATGATTTGAATCATGAATCATGAATTGAATCATGAATCATGAATTGAATCATGAATTGAATCATGAATCATGGAATGAATCATGAATCATGAATTTAATCATGATTCACTAATTGAATCATGAATCATGAATCAAATCATGAATCATGAATTATGAATCAAATCATGAATCATGAATCATGAATCGAATCATGATTCATGAATCATGAATCGAATCATGATTCATGAATCATGAATCGAATCATGATTCATGAATCATAAATCGAATCATGATTCATGAATCATGAATCATGAATTGAATCATGATTCATGAATCATGAATCAAATCATAAATCATGAATTGAATCGTAAATTATGAATCATGAAATGAATCATGAATTGAATCATGAATTGAATCATGAATCATGAAGTGAATCATGAATCATGAATCATAAATCATGAATCAGGAATCATGAATTGAATCATAAATCATGAATCATGAATCGAATAATTATTCATGAATCATGAATCAAATAATGAATCATGAAACATGAATTGAATCATGAATCACGAATTGAATCATGAATCGAATAATGAATCATGAATCATAATTTGAATCATGAATCATGAATCATGAATTGAATCATGAATCATGAATCATAATTTGAATCATGAATCAAGAATTGAATCATGAATCATGATTTGAATCATGAATCATACATTGAATTATATATTGAATCATGAATCATAAATCGAATCATGATTCATGAATCATGAATCATGAATTTAATCATGATTCATGAATCATGAATCATTAATCGAATCATAAATCATGAATCATGAAATGAATCATGAATCATGAATTAAATCATGAATCATGAATCATGAATCATGAGTCATGAATTGAAATCATGAATCATGAATCATGCATTGAATCATGAATCATGAATTGAATCATGAATCATGAATTGAATCATGCATTGAATCATAAATCATGAATCATGAATTGATACATGAGTCATGAATTGAATCATGAATCATGAATCATAAATCATGAATCAGGAATCATGAATTGAATCATGAATCATGAATCATGAATCGAATAATGATTCATGAATCATGAATCAAATAATGAATCATGAATTGAATCATGAATCACGAATTGAATCATGAACCGAATAATGAATCATGAATCATAATTTGAATCATGAATCATGAATCATGAATTGAATCATGAATCATGAATCAAGAATTAAATCATGAATCATGATTTGAATCATGAATCATACATTGAATTATATATTGAATCATGAATCATAAATCGAATCATGATTCATGAATCATGAATCATGAATTTAATCATGATTCATGAATCATGAATCATTAATCGAATCATAAATCATGAATTGAATCATAAATCATGAATCATGAAATGAATCATGAATTAAATCATGAATCATGAATCATGAGTCATGAATTGAAATCATGAATCATGAATCATGCATTGAATCATGAATCATGAATTGAATCATGCATTGAATCATAAATCATGAATCATGAATTGATACATGAGTCATGAATTGAATCATGAATCATGAATCATGAATTAAATCATGAATCATGAATTGAATCATGAATCATAAATCATGAATCATGAATTGAATCATGAATGATGAATCATGAATCGAATCATGATTCATGAATCATGAATTGAATCATGATTCATGAATCATGAATCATAAATCGAATCATGAATTTAATCATGAGTCATGAATTGAATCATGAATCATGAATTATGAATTGAATCATAAATCATGAATCATGAATTGAATCATGAATCATGAATCATGAATTTAATCATGAATCATGAATTGAATCATGAATTGAATCAAGAATCATGAATTGAATCATGTATCATGAATCATGAATCAGGAATCATGAATTGAATCATGAATCATGAATCGAATAATGAATCATGAATCATGAATTGAATCATGAATTATGAATTGAATCATGAATCATGATTTGAATCATGAATCATGAATTAAATCATGAATCATGAATCATGAATTGAATCATGAATTGAATCATGAATCATGAATTGAATCATGAATCATGAATTGAATCATGAATCATGAATTGAATCATGAATTAAATCATGAATCATGAATTGAATCATGAATCATGAATCATGAAATGAATCATGAATCATGAATTGAATCATGATTCATGAGTCATGAATTGAATCATGAATCATGAATCATGAATCGAATCATGATTCATGAATCATGAATCATGAATTAAATCATGAATCATGAATTGAATCATGAATCATGAATTGAATCATGAATTAAATCATGAATCATGAATCATGAGTCATGAATTGAATCATGAATCATGAATTGAATCATGAATCATGATTTGAATCATGAATCATGAATTGAATCATATATTGAATCATGAATCATGAATTGAACCATGAATTGAATCATGAATCATGAATTGAATCATGAATTGAATCATGAATCATGAATCATGAATTGAATCATGAATCATGAATTGAGTCATTAATCATTAATTGAATCATGAATCATGAATCATGATTTGAATCATGAATCATGAATTGAATCATGAATCATGAATTGAATCATGAATTGAACCATGAATCATGAATTATGAATCATGAATTGAATCATGAATTGAATCATGAATTGAATCATGAATCATGAATTGAATCATGAATCATGAATCATAAATCATAAATCAGGAATCATGAATTGAATCATGAATCATGAATCAGGAATCGAATAATGAATCATGAATCATGAATCAAATAATGAATCATGAATCATGAATTGAATCATGAATCATGAATCATGAATTGAATCATGAATCGAATAATGAATCATGAATCATGAATCGAATAATGAATCATGAATTGAATCATGAATCATGAATCACAATTTGAATCATGAATCAAGAATTGAATCATGAATTATGATTTGAATCATGAATCATAAATTGAATTATATATTGAATCATGAATCATAAATCGAATCATGATTCATGAATCATGAATCATGAATTTAATCATGATTCAAGAATCATGAATCATGAATCGAATCATAAATCATGAATTGAATCGTAAATCATGAATCATGAAATTAATCATGAATCATGAATTAAATCATGAATCATTAATCATGAATCATGAGTCATGAATTGAAATCATGAATCATGAATCATGAATTGAATCATGAATTGAATCATGAATCATGAATTGAATCATGCATTGAATCATAATTTATGAATCATGAATTGATACATGAGTCATGAATTGAATCATGAATCATGAATCATGAATTGAATCATAAATCATGAATCATGAATTGAATCATGAATCATAAATCATCATGAATTTAATCATGAGTCATGAATTGAATCATGAATCATGAATTGAATCATGAATCATGAATCATGAATTGAATCATGAATCATGAATCATGAATTGAATCATGAATCATGAATTTAATCATGAATCATGAATTGAATCATGAATTGAATCAAGAATCATGAATTGAATCATGTATCATGAATCATGAATCAGGAATCATGAATTGAATCATGAATCATGAATCATGAATCGAATAATGAATCATGAATCATGAATTGAATCATGAATCATGAATCATGAATCATGAATTGAATCATGAATTATGAATTGAATCATGAATCATGAATTGAATCATGAATCATGAATTAAATCATGAATCATGAATCATGAATTGAATCATGAATCATGAATTGAATCATGAATTAAATCATGAATCATGAATTGAATCATGAATCATGAATCATGAAATCAATCATGAATCATGAATTGAATCATGATTCATGAATCATGAATCATAAATCGAATCATGATTCATGAATTATGAATCATAAATCGAATTATGATTCATGAATCATGATTTGAATCATGAATCATGAATCATAAATCGAATCATGATTCATGAATCATGATTTGAATCATGAATCATGAATTGAATCATAAATCATGAATTGAATCATGAATTGAATCATGAATCATGGAATGAATCATGAATCATGAATTTAATCATGATTCACTAATTGAATCATGAATCATGAATCAAATCATGAATCATGAATTATGAATCAAATCATGAATCATGAATCATGAATCGAATCATGATTCATGAATCATGAATCGAATCATGATTCATGAATCATGAATCATAAATCGAATCATGATTCATGAATCATGAATCATGAATTGAATCATGATTCATGAATCATGAATCAAATCATAAATCATGAATTGAATCGTAAATAATGAATCATGAAATGAATCATGAATTGAATCATGAATTGAACCATGAATCATGAATCATGAATCATGAATTGAATCATGAATTGAATCATAAATTGAATCATGAATCATGAATTGAATCATGAATCATGAATCATAAATCATGAATCAGGAATCATGAATTGAATCATGAATCATGAATTGAATCATGAATCACGAATTGAATCATGAATCGAATAATGAATCATGAATCATAATTTGTATCATGAATCATGAATCATGAATTGAATCATGAATCATGAATCATAATTTGAATCATGAATCAAGAATTGAATCATGAATCATGATTTGAATCATGAATCATACATTGAATTATATATTGAATCATGAATCATAAATCGAATCATGATTCATGAATCATGAATTTAATCATGATTCATGAATCATGAATCATTAATCGAATCATAAATCATGAATTGAATCGTAAATCATGAATCATGAAATGAATCATGAATCATGAATTAAATCATGAATCATGAATCATGAATCATGAGTCATGAATTGAAATCATGAATCATGCATTGAATCATGAATCATGAATTGAATCATGAATCATGAATTGAATCATGCATTGAATCATAAATCATGAATCATGAATTGATACATGAGTCATGAATTGAATCATGAATCATGAATCATGAATTGAATCATAAATCATGAATCATGAATTGAATCATGAATCATAAATCATGAATCATGAATTGAATCATGAATCATGAATCATGAATCGAATCATGATTCATGACTCATGAATCATAAATCGAATCATGAATTTAATCATGAGTCATGAATTGAATCATGAATCATGAATTATGAATTGAATCATAAATCATGAATCATGAATTGAATCATGAATCATGAATTTAATCATGAATCATGAATTTAATCATGAATCATGAATTGAATCATGAATTGAATCAAGAATCATGAATCATGAATCGAATAATGAATCATGAATCATGAATTGAATCATGAATCATGAATCATGAATTGAATCATGAATTATGAATTGAATCATGAATCATGATTTAAATCATGAATCATGAATTAAATCATGAATCATGAATCATGAATTGAATCATAAATCATGAATTAAATCATGAATCATGAATTGAATCATGAATCATGAATTGAATCATGAATTAAATCATGAATCATGGATTGAATCATGAATCATTAAATGAATCATGAATCATGAATTGAATCATGATTCATGAGTCATGAATCGAATCATGAATCATGAATCGAATCATGATTCATGAATCATGAATCATGAATTAAATCATGAATCATGATTTGAATCATGAATCATGAATTGAATCATATATTGAATCATGAATCATGAATTGAACCATGAATTGAATCATGAATCATGAATTGAATCATGAATTGAATCATGAATCATGAATTGAATCATGAATCATGAATTGAATCATGAATCATGAATTGAGTCATTAATCATTAATTGAATCATGAATCATGAATCATGATTTGAATCATGAATCATGAATTGAATCATGAATCATGAATTGAATCATGAATTGAATCATGAATCATGGAATGAATCATGAATCATGAATTTAATCATGAATCATGAATTTAATCATGATTCACTAATTGAATCATGAATCATGAATCATGAATCAAATCATGAATCATGAATCATGAATTGAATCATGATTCATGAATCATGAATCATAAATCGAATCATGATTCATGAATCATGAATCATGATTCATGAATCATGAATCATAAATCGAATCATGATTCATGAATCATGATTTGAATCATGAATCATGAATTGAATCATGAATCATGAATTGAATCATGAATTTAATCATGAATCATGGAATGAATCATGAATCATGAATTTAATCATGATTCACTAATTGAATCATGAAAAATGAATCATGAATCAAATCATGAATCATGAATCAAATCATGAATCATGAATCATGAATCGAATCATGATTCATGAATCATGAATTGAATCATGAATCATGAATTGAATCATGAATCATGAATTTAATCATGAATTAAATCATGAATCATGAATTGAATCATTAAATGAATCATGAATCATGAATTGAATCATGATTCATGAGTCATGAATTGAATCATGAATCATGAATCATGAATCGAATCATGATTCATGAATCATGAATCATGAATTAAATCATGAATCATGATTTGAATCATGAATCATGAATTGAATCATATATTGAATCATGAATCATGAATTGAACCATGAATTGAATCATGAATCATGAATTGAATCATGAATTGAATCATGAATCATGAATTGAATCATGAATCATGAATTGAATCATGAATCATGAAGTGAGTCATTAATCATTAATTGAATCATGAATCATGAATCATGATTTGAATCATGAATCATGAATTGAATCATGAATCATGAATTGAATCATGAATTGAATCATGAATCATGGAATGAATCATGAATCATGAATTTAATCATGATTCACTAATTGAATCATGAATCATGAATCATGAATCAAATCATGAATCATGAATCATGAATTGAATCATGATTCATGAATCATGAATCATAAATCGAATCATGATTCATGAATCATGAATCATGATTCATGAATCATGAATCATAAATCGAATCATGATTCATGAATCATGATTTGAATCATGAATCATGAATTGAATCATGAATCATGAATTGAATCATGAATTGAATCATGAATCATGGAATGAATCATGAATCATGAATTTAATCATGATTCACTAATTGAATCATGAAAAATGAATCATGAATCAAATCATGAATCATGAATCAAATCATGAATCATGAATCATGAATCGAATCATGATTCATGAATCATGAATCGAATCATGATTCATGAATCATGAATCATAAATCGAATCATGATTCATGAATCATGAATCATGAATTGAATCATGAATCATGAATTGAATCATGAATTGAATCATGAATCATGGAATGAATCATGAATCATGAATTTAATCATGATTCACTAATTGAATCATGAATCATGAATCATGAATCAAATCATGAATCATGAATCATGAATTGAATCATGATTCATGAATCATGAATCATAAATCGAATCATGATTCATGAATCATGAATCATGATTCATGAATCATGAATCATAAATCGAATCATGATTCATGAATCATGATTTGAATCATGAATCATGAATTGAATCATGAATCATGAATTGAATCATGAATTGAATCATGAATCATGGAATGAATCATGAATCATGAATTTAATCATGATTCACTAATTGAATCATGAAAAATGAATCATGAATCAAATCATGAATCATGAATCAAATCATGAATCATGAATCGAATCATGATTCATGAATCATGAATCGAATCATGATTCATGAATCATGAATCATAAATCGAATCATGATTCATGAATCATGAATCATGAATTGAATCATGAATCATGAATTGAATCATGAATTGAATCATGAATCATGGAATGAATCATGAATCATGAATTTAATCATGATTCACTAATTGAATCATGAAAAATGAATCATGAATCAAATCATGAATCATGAATCAAATCATGAATCATGAATCATGAATCGAATCATGATTCATGAATCATGAATTGAATCATGAATCATGAATTGAATCATGAATCATGAATTGAATCATGAATTAAATCATGAATCATGAATTGAATCATTAAATGAATCATGAATCATGAATTGAATCATGATTCATGAGTCATGAATTGAATCATGAATCATGAATCATGAATCGAATCATGATTCATGAATCATGAATCATGAATTAAATCATGAATCATGATTTGAATCATGAATCATGAATTGAATCATATATTGAATCATGAATCATGAATTGAACCATGAATTGAATCATGAATCATGAATTGAATCATGAATTGAATCATGAATCATGAATTGAATCATGAATCATGAAGTGAGTCATTAATCATTAATTGAATCATGAATCATGAATCATGATTTGAATCATGAATCATGAATTGAATCATGAATCATGAATTGAATCATGAATTGAATCATGAATCATGGAATGAATCATGAATCATGAATTTAATCATGATTCACTAATTGAATCATGAATCATGAATCATGAATCAAATCATGAATCATGAATCATGAATTGAATCATGATTCATGAATCATGAATCATAAATCGAATCATGATTCATGAATCATGAATCATGATTCATGAATCATGAATCATAAATCGAATCATGATTCATGAATCATGATTTGAATCATGAATCATGAATTGAATCATGAATCATGAATTGAATCATGAATTGAATCATGAATCATGGAATGAATCATGAATCATGAATTTAATCATGATTCACTAATTGAATCATGAAAAATGAATCATGAATCAAATCATGAATCATGAATCAAATCATGAATCATGAATCATGAATCGAATCATGATTCATGAATCATGAATCGAATCATGATTCATGAATCATGAATCATAAATCGAATCATGATTCATGAATCATGAATCATGAATTGAATCATGATTCATGAATCATGAATCAAATCATAAATCATGTATTGAATCGTAAATAATGAATCATGAAATGAATCATGAATTGAATCATGAATTGAACCATGAATCATGAATTATGAATCATGAATTGAATCATGAATTGAATCATGAATTGAATCATGAATCATGAATTGAATCATGAATCATAAATCATGAATTGAATCATGAATCAAGAATTGAATCATGAATTATGATTTGAATCATGAATCATAAATTGAATTATATATTGAATCATGAATCATAAATCGAATCATGATTCATGAATCATGAATCATGAATTTAATCATGATTCATGAATCATGAATCATGAATCGAATCATAAATCATGAATTGAATCGTAAATCATGAATCATGAAATTAATCATGAATCATGAATTAAATCATGAATCATTAATCATGAATCATGAGTCATGAATTGAAATCATGAATCATGAATCATGAATTGAATCACGAATCATGAATTGAAACATGAATCATGAATTAAATCATGCATTGAATCATAAATCATGAATCATGAATTGATACATGAGTCATGAATTGAATCATGAATCATGAATCATGAATTGAATCATAAATCATGAATCATGAATTGAATCATGAATCATAAATCATGAATCATGAATTGAATCATGAATCATGAATCATGAATCGAATCATGATTCATGAATCATGAATCATAAATCGAATCATGAATTTAATCATGAGTCATGAATTGAATCATGAATCATGAATTGAATCATGAATCATGAATTGAATCATGAATCATGAATCATGAATTTAATCATGAATTATGAATTGAATCATGAATTGAATCAAGAATCATGAATTGAATCATGTATCATGAATCATGAATCAGGAATCATGAATTGAATCATGAATCATGAATCATGAATCGAATAATAATTCATGAATCATGAATTGAATCATGAATCATGAATCATGAATCATGAATTGAATCATGAATTATGAATTGAATCATGAATCATGAATTGAATCATGAATCATGAATTAAATCATGAATCATGAATCATGAATTGAATCATGAATCATGAATTGAATCATGAATCAAATAATGAATCATGAATCATGATTTGAATCATGAATCATGAATTGAATCATGAATCATGAATCATGAATCAAGAATTGAATCATGAATCATGATTTGAATCATGAATCATACATTGAATTATATATTGAATCATGAATCATAAATCGAATCATGATTCATGAATCATGAATCATGAATTTAATCATGATTCATGAATCATGAATCATTAATCGAATCATAAATCATGAATTGAATCGTAAATCATGAATCATGAAATGAATCATGAATCATGCATTGAATCATGAATCATGAATTGAATCATGAATCATGAATTGAATCCTGCATTGAATCATAAATCATGAATCATGAATTGAATCATGAATCATAAATCATGAATCATGAATTGAATCATGAATCATGAATCATGAATCGAATCATGATTCATGAATCATGAATCATAAATCGAATCATGAATTTAATCATGAGTCATGAATTGAATCATGAATCATGAATTATGAATTGAATCATAAATCATGAATCATGAATTGAATCATGAATCATGAATCATGAATTTAATCATGAATCATGAATTGAATCATGAATTGAATCAAGAATCATGAATTGAATCATGTATCATGAATCATGAATCAGGAATCATGAATTGAATCATGAATCATGAATCATGAATCGAATAATGAATCATGAATCATGAATTGAATCATGAATCATGAATTATGAATTGAATCATGAATTATGAATTGAATCATGAATCATGATTTGAATCATGAATCATGAATTAAATCATGAATCATGAATCATGAATTGAATCATGAATCATGAAGTGAATCATGAATCATGAATTGAATCATGAATCATGAATTGGATCATGAATTAAATCATGAATCATGAATTGAATCATGAATCATGAATCATGAAATGAATCATGAATCATGAATCGAATCATGATTCATGAATCATGAATCATGAATTGAATAATAAATCATGAATTAAATCATAAATCACAAATCATTAAATTAATCTTGAATTAAATCATGAATCATGAATCAAATCATGTATCATGAATCATGAATTGAATCATGAATCATGAATCATGAATCGCATCATGATTCATGAATCATGAATCATAAATCGAATCATGAATTATGAATCATGAATTGAATCATGAATCATGAATCATGAATCGCATCATGATTCATGAATCATGAATCATGAATTGAATCATGATTCATGAATCATGAATCGAATCATGATTCATGAATCATGAATTGAATCATGATTCATGAATCATGAATCGAATCATAAATCATGAATTGAATCGTAAATCATGAATCATGAAATGAATCATGAATTGAATCATGAATCATGAATTAAATCATGAATCATGAATTAAATCATGAATCATGAATCATGAATCATGAGTCATGAATTGAATCATAAATCATGAATCATGAATTGAATCATGAATCATGAATCATGAATTTAATCATGAATCATGAATTGAATCATGAATTGAATCAAGAATCATGAATTGAATCATGTATCATGAATCATGAATCAGGAATCATGAATTGAATCATGAATCATGAATCATGAATCGAATAATGAATCATGAATCATGAATTGAATCATGAATCATGAATCATGAATTGAATCATGAATTATGAATTGAATCATGAATCATGATTTGAATCATGAATCATGAATTAAATCATGAATCATGAATTGAATCATGAATCATGAATTGAATCATGATTCATGAATTGAATCATGAATCATGAATTGAATCATGAATTAAATCATGAATCACGAATTGAATCATGAATCGAATAATGAATCATGAATCATAATTTGAATCATGAATCATGAATCATGAATTGAATCATGAATCATGAATCATAATTTGAATCATGAATCAAGAATTGAATCATGAATCATGATTTGAATCATGAATCATACATTGAATTATATATTGAATCATGAATCATAAATCGAATCATGATTCATGAATCATGAATCATGAATTTAATCATGATTCATGAATCATAAATCATTAATCGAATCATAAATCATGAATTGAATCATAAATCATGAATCATGAAATGAATCATGAATCATGAATTAAATCATGAATCATGAATCATGATTCATGAGTCATGAATTGAAATCATGAATCATGAATCATGCATTGAATCAAGAATCATGAATTGAATCATGAATCATGAATTGAATCATGCATTGAATCATAAATCATGAATCATGAATTGATACATGAGTCATGAATTGAATCATGAATCATGAATCATGAATTGAATCATAAATCATGAATCATGAATTGAATCATGAATCATAAATCATGAATCATGAATTGAATCATGAATGATGAATCATGAATCGAATCATGATTCATGAATCATGAATCGAATCATGATTCATGAATCATGAATCATAAATCGAATCATGAATTTAATCATGAGTCATGAATTGAATCATGAATAATGAATTATGAATTGAATCATAAATCATGAATCATGAATTGAATCATGAATTTAATCATGAATTGAATCAAGAATCATGAATTGAATCATGTATCATGAATCATGAATCAGGAATCATGAATTGAATCATGAATTGAATCATGAATCATGAATCGAATAATGAATCATGAATCATGAATTGAATCATGAATCATGAATCATGAATTGAATCATGAATTATGAATTGAATCATGAATCATGATTTGAATCATGAATCATGAATTAAATCATGAATCATGAATTGAATCATGAATCATGAATTGAATCATGAATCATGAATTGAATCATGAATTAAATCATGAATCATGAATTGAATCATGAATTGAATCATGAATTGAATCATGAATTAAATCATGAATCATGAATTGAATCATGAATCATGAATCATGAAATGAATCATGAATCATGAATTGAATCATGATTCATGAGTCATGAATTGAATCATGAATCATGAATCATGAATCGAATCATGATTCATGAATCATGAATCATGAATTAAATCATGAATCATGAATCGAATCATGATTCATGAATCATGAATCATGAATTAAATCATGAATCATGAATTGAATCATGAATCATGAATTGAATCATGAATTAAATCATGAATCATGAATCATGAGTCATGAATTGAATCATAAATCATGAATTGAATCATGAATCATGATTTGAATCATGAATCATGAATTGAATCATATATTGAATCATGAATCATGAATTGAACCATGAATTGAATCATGAATCATGAATTGAATCATGAATTGAATCATGAATCATGAATTGAATCATGAATCATGAATCATGAATTGAATCATGAATCATGAATTGAGTCATTAATCATTAATTGAATCATGAATCATGAATCATGAATTGAATCATGAATTAAATCATGAATCACGAATTGAATCATGAATCGAATAATGAATCATGAATCATAATTTGAATCATGAATCATGAATCATGAATTGAATCATGAATCATGAATCATAATTTGAATCATGAATCAAGAATTGAATCATGAATCATGATTTGAATCATGAATCATACATTGAATTATATATTGAATCATGAATCATAAATCGAATCATGATTCATGAATCATGAATCATGAATTTAATCATGATTCATGAATCATGAATCATTAATCGAATCATAAATAATGAATTGAATCATAAATCATGAATCATGAAATGAATCATGAATCATGAATTAAATCATGAATCATGAATCATGATTCATGAGTCATGAATTGAAATCATGAATCATGAATCATGCATTGAATCAAGAATCATGAATTGAATCATGAATCATGAATTGAATCATGCATTGAATCATAAATCATGAATCATGAATTGATACATGAGTCATGAATTGAATCATGAATCATGAATCATGAATTGAATCATAAATCATGAATCATGAATTGAATCATGAATCATAAATCATGAATCATGAATTGAATCATGAATGATGAATCATGAATCGAATCATGATTCATGAATCATGAATCGAATCATGATTCATGAATCATGAATCATAAATCGAATCATGAATTTAATCATGAGTCATGAATTGAATCATGAATAATGAATTATGAATTGAATCATAAATCATGAATCATGAATTGAATCATGAATCATGAATCATGAATTTAATCATGAATTGAATCAAGAATCATGAATTGAATCATGTATCATGAATCATGAATCAGGAATCATGAATTGAATCATGAATCATGAATCATGAATCGAATAATGAATCATGAATCATGAATTGAATCATGAATCATGAATCATGAATTGAATCATGAATTATGAATTGAATCATGAATCATGATTTGAATCATGAATCATGAATTAAATCATGAATCATGAATCATGAATTGAATCATGAATCATGAATTGAATCATGAATCATGAATTGAATCATGAATTAAATCATGAATCATGAATTGAATCATGAATTGAATCATGAATTAAATCATGAATCATGAATTGAATCATGAATCATGAATCATGAAATGAATCATGAATCATGAATTGAATCATGAATCATGAATCATGAATCGAATCATGATTCATGAATCATGAATCATGAATTAAATCATGAATCATGAATCGAATCATGATTCATGAATCATGAATTAAATCATGAATCATGAATTGAATCATGAATCATGAATTGAATCATGAATTAAATCATGAATCATGAATCATGAGTCATGAATTGAATCATAAATCATGAATTGAATCATGAATCATGATTTGAATCATGAATCATGAATTGAATCATATATTGAATCATGAATCATGAATTGAACCATGAATTGAATCATGAATCATGAATTGAATCATGAATTGAATCATGAATCATGAATTGAATCATGAATCATGAATCATGAATTGAATCATGAATCATGAATTGAGTCATTAATCATTAATTGAATCATGAATCATGAATCATGATTTGAATCATGAATCATGAATTGAATCATGAATCATGAATTGAATCATGAATTGAACCATGAATCATGAATTATGAATCATGAATTGAATCATGAATTGAATCATGAATTGAATCATGAATCATGAATTGAATCATGAATCATGAATCATAAATCATGAATCAGGAATCATGAATTGAATCATGAATCATGAATCAGGAATCGAATAATGAATCATGAATCATGAATCAAATAATGAATCATGAATCATGAATTGAATCATGAATCATGAATCATGAATTGAATCATGAATCGAATAATAAATCATGAATCATGAATCGAATAATGAATCATGAATTGAATCATGAATCATGAATCACAATTTGAATCATGAATCAAGAATTGAATCATGAATTATGATTTGAATCATGAATCATAAATTGAATTATATATTGAATCATGAATCATAAATCGAATCATGATTCATGAATCATGAATCATGAATTTAATCATGATTCATGAATCATGAATCATGAATCGAATCATAAATCATGAATTGAATCGTAAATCATGAATCATGAAATTAATCATGAATCATGAGTCATGAATTGAAATCATGAATCATGAATCATGAATTGAATCATGAATTGAATCATGAATCATGAATTGAATCATGCATTGAATCATAATTTATGAATCATGAATTGATACATGAGTCATGAATTGAATCATGAATCATGAATCATGAATTGAATCATAAATCATGAATCATGAATTGAATCATGAATCATAAATCATGAATCATGAATTGAATCATGAATCATGAATCATGAATCGAATCATGATTCATGAATCATGAATCATAAATCGAATCATGAATTTAATCATGAGTCATGAATTGAATCATGAATCATGAATCATGAATTGAATCATGAATCATGAATCATGAATTGAATCATGAATCATGAATCATGAATTTAATCATGAATCATGAATTGAATCATGAATTGAATCAAGAATCATGAATTGAATCATGTATCATGAATCATGAATCAGGAATCATGAATTGAATCATGAATCATGAATCATGAATCGAATAATGTATCATGAATCATGAATTGAATCATGAATCATGAATCATGAATCATGAATTGAATCATGAATTATGAATTGAATCATGAATCATGAATTGAATCATGAATCATGAATTAAATCATGAATCATGAATCATGAATTGAATCATGAATTAAATCATGAATCATGAATTGAATCATGAATCATGAATCATGAAATCAATCATGAATCATGAATTGAATCATGATTCATGAATCATGAATCATAAATCGAATCATGATTCATGAATTATGAATCATAAATCGAATTATGATTCATGAATCATGATTTGAATCATGAATCATGAATCATAAATCGAATCATGATTCATGAATCATGATTTGAATCATGAATCATGAATTGAATCATGAATCATGAATTGAATCATGAATTGAATCATGAATCATGGAATGAATCATGAATCATGAATTTAATCATGATTCACTAATTGAATCATGAATCATGAATCATGAATCAAATCATGATTCATGACTCATGAATCATAAATCGAATCATGAATTTAATCATGAGTCATGAATTGAATCATGAATCATGAATTATGAATTGAATCATAAATCATGAATCATGAATTGAATCATGAATCATGAATTTAATCATGAATCATGAATTGAATCATGAATTGAATCAAGAATCATGAATCATGAATCGAATAATGAATCATGAATCATGAATTGAATCATGAATCATGAATCATGAATTGAATCATGAATTATGAATTGAATCATGAATCATGATTTAAATCATGAATCATGAATTAAATCATGAATCATGAATCATGAATTGAATCATGAATCATGAATTGAATCATGAATCATGAATTGAATCATGAATCATGAATTGAATCATGAATTAAATCATGAATCATGAATTGAATCATGAATCATTAAATGAATCATGAATCATGAATTGAATCATGATTCATGAGTCATGAATTGAATCATGAATCATGAATCATGAATCGAATCATGATTCATGAATCATGAATCATGAATTAAATCATGAATCATGATTTGAATCATGAATCATGAATTGAATCATATATTGAATCATGAATCATGAATTGAACCATGAATTGAATCATGAATCATGAATTGAATCATGAATTGAATCATGAATCATGAATTGAATCATGAATCATGAATTGAATCATGAATCATGAATTGAGTCATTAATCATTAATTGAATCATGAATCATGAATCATGATTTGAATCATGAATCATGAATTGAATCATGAATCATGAATTGAATCATGAATTGAATCATGAATTGAATCATGAATCATGGAATGAATCATGAATCATGAATTTAATCATGATTCACTAATTGAATCATGAATCATGAATCATGAATCAAATCATGATTCATGACTCATGAATCATAAATCGAATCATGAATTTAATCATGAGTCATGAATTGAATCATGAATCATGAATTATGAATTGAATCATGAATCATGAATCATGAATTGAATCATAAATCATGAATCATGAATTGAATCATGAATCATAAATCATGAATCATGAATTGAATCATGAATCATGAATCATGAATCGAATCATGATTCATGAATCATGAATCATAAATCGAATCATGAATTTAATCATGAGTCATGAATTGAATCATGAATCATGAATCATGAATTGAATCATGAATCATGAATCATGAATTGAATCATGAATCATGAATCATGAATTTAATCATGAATCATGAATTGAATCATGAATTGAATCAAGAATCATGAATTGAATCATGTATCATGAATCATGAATCAGGAATCATGAATTGAATCATGAATCATGAATCATGAATCGAATAATGTATCATGAATCATGAATTGAATCATGAATCATGAATCATGAATCATGAATTGAATCATGAATTATGAATTGAATCATGAATCATGAATTGAATCATGAATCATGAATTAAATCATGAATCATGAATCATGAATTGAATCATGAATTAAATCATGAATCATGAATTGAATCATGAATCATGAATCATGAAATCAATCATGAATCATGAATTGAATCATGATTCATGAATCATGAATCATAAATCGAATCATGATTCATGAATTATGAATCATAAATCGAATTATGATTCATGAATCATGATTTGAATCATGAATCATGAATCATAAATCGAATCATGATTCATGAATCATGATTTGAATCATGAATCATGAATTGAATCATGAATCATGAATTGAATCATGAATTGAATCATGAATCATGGAATGAATCATGAATCATGAATTTAATCATGATTCACTAATTGAATCATGAATCATGAATCATGAATCAAATCATGATTCATGACTCATGAATCATAAATCGAATCATGAATTTAATCATGAGTCATGAATTGAATCATGAATCATGAATTATGAATTGAATCATAAATCATGAATCATGAATTGAATCATGAATCATGAATTTAATCATGAATCATGAATTGAATCATGAATTGAATCAAGAATCATGAATCATGAATCGAATAATGAATCATGAATCATGAATTGAATCATGAATCATGAATCATGAATTGAATCATGAATTATGAATTGAATCATGAATCATGATTTAAATCATGAATCATGAATTAAATCATGAATCATGAATCATGAATTGAATCATGAATCATGAATTGAATCATGAATCATGAATTGAATCATGAATCATGAATTGAATCATGAATTAAATCATGAATCATGAATTGAATCATGAATCATTAAATGAATCATGAATCATGAATTGAATCATGATTCATGAGTCATGAATTGAATCATGAATCATGAATCATGAATCGAATCATGATTCATGAATCATGAATCATGAATTAAATCATGAATCATGATTTGAATCATGAATCATGAATTGAATCATATATTGAATCATGAATCATGAATTGAACCATGAATTGAATCATGAATCATGAATTGAATCATGAATTGAATCATGAATCATGAATTGAATCATGAATCATGAATTGAATCATGAATCATGAATTGAGTCATTAATCATTAATTGAATCATGAATCATGAATCATGATTTGAATCATGAATCATGAATTGAATCATGAATCATGAATTGAATCATGAATTGAATCATGAATTGAATCATGAATCATGGAATGAATCATGAATCATGAATTTAATCATGATTCACTAATTGAATCATGAATCATGAATCATGAATCAAATCATGATTCATGACTCATGAATCATAAATCGAATCATGAATTTAATCATGAGTCATGAATTGAATCATGAATCATGAATTATGAATTGAATCATAAATCATGAATCATGAATTGAATCATGAATCATGAATTTAATCATGAATCATGAATTGAATCATGAATTGAATCAAGAATCATGAATCATGAATCGAATAATGAATCATGAATCATGAATTGAATCATGAATCATGAATCATGAATTAAATCATGAATTATGAATTGAATCATGAATCATGATTTAAATCATGAATCATGAATCATGAATTGAATCATGAATCATGAATTGAATCATGAATCATGAATTGAATCATGAATCATGAATTGAATCATGAATTAAATCATGAATCATGAATTGAATCATGAATCATTAAATGAATCATGAATCATGAATCATGAATCGAATAATGAATCATGAATCATGAATTGAATCATGAATCATGAATTAAATCATGAATTATGAATTGAATCATGAATCATGATTTAAATCATGAATCATGAATCATGAATTGAATCATGAATCATGAATTGAATCATGAATCATGAATTGAATCATGAATTAAATCATGAATCATGAATTGAATCATGAATCATTAAATGAATCATGAATCATGAATTGAATCATGATTCATGAGTCATGAATTGAATCATGAATCATGAATCATGAATCGAATCATGATTCATGAATCATGAATCATGAATTAAATCATGAATCATGATTTGAATCATGAATCATGAATTGAATCATATATTGAATCATGAATCATGAATTGAACCATGAATTGAATCATGAATCATGAATTGAATCATGAATTGAATCATGAATCATGAATTGAATCATGAATCATGAATTGAATCATGAATCATGAATTGAGTCATTAATCATTAATTGAATCATGAATCATGAATCATGATTTGAATCATGAATCATGAATTGAATCATGAATCATGAATTGAATCATGAATTGAATCATGAATCATGGAATGAATCATGAATCATGAATTTAATCATGATTCACTAATTGAATCATGATTCATGAATCATGAATCATAAATCGAATCATGATTCATGAATCATGAATCATGATTCATGAATCATGAATCATAAATCGAATCATGATTCATGAATCATGATTTGAATCATGAATCATGAATTGAATCATGAATCATGAATTGAATCATGAATTGAATCATGAATCATGGAATGAATCATGAATCATGAATTTAATCATGATTCACTAATTGAATCATGAAAAATGAATCATGAATCAAATCATGAATCATGAATCAAATCATGAATCATGAATCATGAATCGAATCATGATTCATGAATCATGAATTGAATCATGAATCATGAATTGAATCATGAATCATGAATTGAATCATGAATTAAATCATGAATCATGAATTGAATCATGAATCATTAAATGAATCATGAATCATAAATTGAATCATGATTCATGAGTCATGAATTGAATCATGAATCATGAATCATGAATCGAATCATGATTCATGAATCATGAATCATGAATTAAATCATGAATCATGATTTGAATCATGAATCATGAATTGAATCATATATTGAATCATGAATCATGAATTGAACCATGAATTGAATCATGAATCATGAATTGAATCATGAATTGAATCATGAATCATGAATTGAATCATGAATCATGAATTGAATCATGAATCATGAATTGAGTCATTAATCATTAATTGAATCATGAATCATGATTTGAATCATGAATCATGAATTGAATCATGAATCATGAATTGAATCATGAATTGAATCATGAATCATGGAATGAATCATGAATCATGAATTTAATCATGATTCACTAATTGAATCATGAATCATGAATCATGAATCAAATCATGAATCATGAATCATGAATTGAATCATGATTCATGAATCATGAATCATAAATCGAATCATGATTCATGAATCATGAATCATGATTCATGAATCATGAATCATAAATCGAATCATGATTCATGAATCATGATTTGAATCATGAATCATGAATTGAATCATGAATCATGAATTGAATCATGAATTGAATCATGAATCATGGAATGAATCATGAATCATGAATTTAATCATGATTCACTAATTGAATCATGAATCATGAATCATGAATCAAATCATGAATCATGAATCATGAATTGAATCATGATTCATGAATCATGAATCATAAATCGAATCATGATTCATGAATCATGAATCATGATTCATGAATCATGAATCATAAATCGAATCATGATTCATGAATCATGATTTGAATCATGAATCATGAATTGAATCATGAATCATGAATTGAATCATGAATTGAATCATGAATCATGGAATGAATCATGAATCATGAATTTAATCATGATTCACTAATTGAATCATGAAAAATGAATCATGAATCAAATCATGAATCATGAATCAAATCATGAATCATGAATCATGAATCGAATCATGATTCATGAATCATGAATCGAATCATGATTCATGAATCATGAATCATAAATCGAATCATGATTCATGAATCATGAATCATGAATTGAATCATGAATCATGAATCATGAATTGAATCATGAATCATGAATCATGAATCAAATCATAAATCATGTATTGAATCGTAAATAATGAATCATGAAATGAATCATGAATTGAATCATGAATTGAACCATGAATCATGAATTATGAATCATGAATTGAATCATGAATTGAATCATGAATCATGAATTGAATCATGAATCATAAATCATGAATTGAATCATGAATCAAGAATTGAATCATGAATTATGATTTGAATCATGAATCATAAATTGAATTATATATTGAATCATGAATCATAAATCGAATCATGATTCATGAATCATGAATCATGAATTTAATCATGATTCATGAATCATGAATCATGAATCGAATCATAAATCATGAATTGAATCGTAAATCATGAATCATGAAATTAATCATGAATCATGAATTAAATCATGAATCATTAATCATGAATCATGAGTCATGAATTGAAATCATGAATCATGAATCATGAATTGAATCACGAATCATGAATTGAATCATGAATCATGAATTGAATCATGCATTGAATCATAAATCATGAATCATGAATTGATACATGAGTCATGAATTGAATCATGAATCATGAATCATGAATTGAATCATAAATCATGAATCATGAATTGAATCATGAATCATAAATCATGAATCATGAATTGAATCATGAATCATGAATCATGAATCGAATCATGATTCATGAATCATGAATCATAAATCGAATCATGAATTTAATCATGAGTCATGAATTGAATCATGAATCATGAATTGAATCATGAATCATGAATCATGAATTTAATCATGAATTATGAATTGAATCATGAATTGAATCAAGAATCATGAATTGAATCATGTATCATGAATCATGAATCAGGAATCATGAATTGAATCATGAATCATGAATCATGAATCGAATAATGAATCATGAATCATGAATTGAATCATGAATCATGAATCATGAATCATGAATTGAATCATGAATTATGAATTGAATCATGAATCATGAATTGAATCATGAATCATGAATTAAATCATGAATCATGAATCATGAATTGAATCATGAATCATGAATTGAATCATGAATCGAATAATGAATCATGAATCATGATTTGAATCATGAATCATGAATTGAATCATGAATCATGAATCATGAATCAAGAAATGAATCATGAATCATGATTTGAATCATGAATCATACATTGAATTATATATTGAATCATGAATCATAAATCGAATCATGATTCATGAATCATGAATCATGAATTTAATCATGATTCATGAATCATGAATCATTAATCGAATCATAAATCATGAATTGAATTGTAAATCATGAATCATGAAATGAATCATGAATCATGCATTGAATCATGAATCATGAATTGAATCATGAATCATGAATTGAATCCTGCATTGAATCATAAATCATGAATCATGAATTGAATCATGAATCATAAATCATGAATCATGAATTGAATCATGAATCATGAATCATGAATCGAATCATGAATCATGAATCATGAATCATAAATCGAATCATGAATTTAATCATGAGTCATGAATTGAATCATGAATCATGAATTATGAATTGAATCATAAATCATGAATCATGAATTGAATCATGAATCATGAATCATGAATTTAATCATGAATCATGAATCAGGAATCATGAATTGAATCATGAATCATGAATCATGAATCGAATAATGAATCATGAATCATGAATTGAATCATGAATCATGAATCATGAATTGAATCATGAATTATGAATTGAATCATGAATCATGATTTGAATCATGAATCATGAATTAAATCATGAATCATGAATCATGAATTGAATCATGAATCATGAATTGAATCATGAATCATGAATTGAATCATGAATCATGAATTGGATCATGAATTAAATCATGAATCATGAATTGAATCATGAATCATGAATCATGAAATGAATCATGAATCATGAATCGAATCATGATTCATGAATCATGAATCATGAATTGAATAATAAATCATGAATTAAATCATAAATCACAAATCATTAAATTAATCTTGAATTAAATCATGAATCATGAATCAAATCATGAATCATGAATCATGAATTGAATCATGAATCATGAATCATGAATCGCATCATGATTCATGAATCATGAATCATAAATCGAATCATGAATTATGAATCATGAATTGAATCATGAATCATGAATCATGAATCGCATCATGATTCATGAATCATGAATCATAAATCGAATCATGATTCATGAATCATGAATCATGAATTGAATCATGATTCATGAATCATGAATCGAATCATGATTCATGAATCATGAATTGAATCATGATTCATGAATCATGAATCGAATCATAAATCATGAATTGAATCGTAAATCATGAATCATGAAATGAATCATGAATTGAATCATGAATCATGAATTAAATCATGAATCATGAATTAAATCATGAATCATGAATCATGAATCATGAGTCATGAATTGAATCATAAATCATGAATCATGAATTGAATAATGAATCATGAATCATGAATTGAATCATGAATCATGAATCATGAATTGAATCATGAATTATGAATTGAATCATGAATCATGAATTGAATCACGAATCATGAATCATGAATTAAATCATGAATCATGAATCATGAATTGAATCATGAATCATGAATTGAATCATGAATCATGAATTGAATCATGAATTAAATCATGAATCATGAATTGAATCATGAATCATGAATCATGAAATGAATCATGAATCATGAATCATGAATGGAATCATGATTCATGAATCATGAATCATGAATCGAATCATGATTCATGAATCATGAATCATGAATCGAATAATAAATCATTAATTATAAAAAAATCACAAATCATTAAATTAATCTTGAATTGAATCATGAATCATGAATCAAATCATGAATCATGAATCATGATTTGAATCATGAATCATGATTCATAAATCATGAATCATGATTCATTAATCAAGAATCATGAATCGAATCATGATTCATGAATCATGAATCATGAATTGAATCATGAATCATGAATCATGAATTGAATCATGAATCATAAATCATGAATCTTGAATTGAATCATGAATCATGAATCATGAATTTAATCATGAATCATGAATTGAATCATGAATTGAATCATGAATCATGAATTGAATCATGAATCATGAATCAGGAATCAGGAATCATGAATTGAATCATGAATCATGAATCATGAATCGAATAATGAATCATGAATCATGAATTGAATCATGAATCATGAATCATGAATTGAATAGTAAATTATGAATTGATTCATTAATCATGAATTTAATCATGAATCATGAATCATGAATTAAATCATGAATCATGAATCATGAATTGAATCATGAATCATAAATTGAATCATGAATCATGAATTGAATCATGAATTAAATCATGAATCATGAATTGAATCATGAATCATGAAATGAATCATAAATCATGAATTGAATCATGATTCATGAATCATGAATTGAATCATGAATCATGAATTGAATCATGAATCATAAATTGAATCATGAATTAAATCATGAATCATGAATTAAATCATGAATCATGAATTGAATCATGAATCATGAATCATGAAATGATTCATAAATTATGAATTGAATCATGATTCATGAATCATGAATTGAATCATGAATCATGAATCATGAATCGAATCATGAATCATGAATCATGAATCGAATAATGAATCATGAATCATGAATTGAATCATGAATCATGAATCATGAATTGAATCATGAATTATGAATTGAATCATGAATCATGATTTGAATCATGAATCATGAATTAAATCATGAATCATGAATTGAATCATGAATCATGAATTGAATCATGATTCATGAATTGAATCATGAATCATGAATTGAATCATGAATTAAATCATGAATCATGAATTGAATCTTGAATCATGAATCATGAAATGAATCATGAATCATCAATTGAATCATGATTCATGAGTCATGAATTGAATCATGAATCATGAATCGAATCATGATTCATGAATCATGAATCATGAATCGAATAATAAATCATGAATTAAATCATAAATCACAAATCATTAAATTAATCTTGAATTAAATCATGAATCATGAATCAAATCATGAATCATGAATCATGAATTGAATCATGAATCATGAATCATGATTCATAAATAATGAATCATGAATCATAATTCAAATCATGAATCATGAATCATGAATTGAATCATGAATCATGAATCATGAATCGCATCATGATTCATTAATCATGAATCATAAATCGAATCATGATTCATGAATCATGAATCATGAATTGAATCATGATTCATGAATCATGAATCAAATCATGATTCATGAATCATGAATTGAATCATGATTCATGAATCATGAATCGAATCATAAATCATGAATTGAATCGTAAATCATGAATCATGAAATGAATCATGAATTGAATCATGAATCATGAATTAAATCATGAATCATGAATTAAATCATGAATCATGAATCATGAATCATGAGTCATGAATTGAATCATGAATCATGAATCATGAATTGAATCATGAATCATGAATTGAATCATGCATTGAATCATAAATCATGAATCATGAAATGAATCATGAATTGAATCATGAGTCATGAATTGAATCATGAATTATGAATCATGAATTGAATCATGAATCATGAATCGAATCATGAATTCAATCATGAATCATAAATCATGAATCATGAATTGAATCATGAATCATGAATCATGAATTTAATCATGAATCATGAATTGAATCATGAATTGAATCATGAATCATTAATCAGGAATCACGAATTGAAATATGAATCATGAATCATGAATTGAATAATGAATCATGAATCATGAATTGAATCATGAATCATGAATCATGAATTGAATCATGAATTATGAATTGAATCATGAATCATGAATTGAATCACGAATCATGAATCATGAATTAAATCATGAATCATGAATCATGAATTGAATCATGAATCATGAATTGAATCATGAATCATGAATTGAATCATGAATTAAATCATGAATCATGAATTGAATCATGAATCATGAATCATGAAATGAATCATGAATCATGAATCATGAATGGAATCATGATTCATGAATCATGAATCATGAATCGAATCATGATTCATGAATCATGAATCATGAATCGAATAATAAATCATTAATTAAATCATAAATCACAAATCATTAAATTAATCTTGAATTGAATCATGAATCATGAATCAAATCATGAATCATGAATCATGATTTGAATCATGAATCATGATTCATAAATCATGAATCATGATTCATTAATCAAGAATCATGAATCAAATCATGATTCATGAATCATGAATCATGAATTGAATCATGAATCATGAATCATGAATTGAATCATGAATCATAAATCATGAATCTTGAATTGAATCATGAATCATGAATCATGAATTTAATCATGAATCATGAATTGAATCATGAATTGAATCATGAATCATGAATTGAATCATGAATCATGAATCATGAATCATGAATCAGGAATCATGAATTGAATCATGAATCATGAATCATGAATCGAATAATGAATCATGAATCATGAATTTAATCATGAATCATGAATTGAATCATGAATTGAATCATGAATCATGAATTGAATCATGAATCATGAATCATGAATCAGGAATCATGAATTGAATCATGAATCATGAATCATGAATCGAATAATGAATCATGAATCATGAATTGAATCATGAATCATGAATCATGAATTGAATAGTAAATTATGAATTGATTCATTAATCATGAATTTAATCATGAATCATGAATCATGAATTAAATCATGAATCATGAATCATGAATTGAATCATGAATCATAAATTGAATCATGAATCATGAATTGAATCATGAATTAAATCATGAATCATGAATTGAATCATGAATCATGAAATGAATCATAAATCATGAATTGAATCATGATTCATGAATCATGAATTGAATCATGAATCATGAATTGAATCATGAATCATAAATTGAATCATGAATTAAATCATGAATCATGAATTAAATCATGAATCATGAATTGAATCATGAATCATGAATCATGAAATGAATCATAAATTATGAATTGAATCATGAATCATGAATCATGAATCGAATAATAAATCATGAATTAAATCATAAATCACAAATCATTAAATTAATCTTGAATTAAATCATGAATCATGAATCAAATCATGAATCATGAATCATGAATTGAATCATGAATCATGAATCATGATTCATATATGATGAATCATGAATCATGAATCAAATCATGAATCATGAATCATGAATTGAATCATGAATCATGAATCATGAATCGCATCATGATTTATGAATCATGAATCATAAATCGAATCATGATTCATGATTCATGAATCATGAATTGAATCATGAATTGAATCATGAATCATGAATTAAATCATGAATCATGAATTAAATCATGAATCATGAATTAAATCATGAATCATGAATCATGAATCATGAGTCATGAATTAAATCATGAATCATGAATCATGAATTGAATCATGAATCATGAATTGAATCATGCATTGAATCATAATTCATGAATCATGAAATGAATCATGAATTGAATCATGAGTCATGAATTGAATCATGAATTATGAATCATGAATTGAATCATGAATCATGAATCATGAATTTAATCATAAATCATAAATCATGAATCATGAATTGAATCATGAATCATGAATCATGAATTTAATCATTAATCATGAATTGAATCATGAATTGAATCATGAATCATTAATCAGGAATCATGAATTGAATTATGAATCATGAATCATGAATCGAATAATGAATCATGAATCATGAATTGAATCATGAATCATGAATCATGAATTGAATCATGAATTATGAATTGAATCATGAATCATGAATTGAATCACGAATCATGAATCATGAATTAAATCATGAATCATGAATCATGAATTGAATCATGAATCATGAATTGAATCATGAATCATGAATTGAATCATGAATTAAATCATGAATCATGAATTGAATCATAAATCATGAATCATGAAATGAATCATGAATCATGAATGGAATCATGATTCATGAATCATGAATCATGAATCGAATCATGATTCATGAATCATGAATCATGAATCGAATAATAAATCATTAATTAAATCATAAATCACAAATCATTAAATTAATCTTGAATTGAATCATGAATCATGAATCAAATCATGAATCAAAAATAACCATGGATACCAGCTTCATTACATGTTCCCATAAGGGTAATGACGAGCATCATTAGTCCACAATTCACAGTTATATGTGTTTTCTCCCATTAAAAGGTCTGGTGATAAGCTTCAACTCTGGCGAAAATGACTGAAAAAGGATTATTTTTATTTTGGCCAAATAATGTAAGGGGTAACTCCAGAGAAATGACGGCAGGGGCGGGCTGGGCCGGGGGACAGGGGAGCATCGGTCCCCCGGGCCGCTCAGTCTGACCCCTGTTCGGGCCGCCACCCCCCGTGGATGCATGTTTTTCTTTAATATCACCTGCGGCCACATCACAAAACAAGCAATGCGGCTGCTTCAGCGCACAGGCATGTCATGTGATGCGACAGCCCGCGCCTGAATGATGACAGCACTAATCCCGTTTTCGCGTATGTGCTTGTAAAAAATGAACGAAGTGGTAAAAAGGTTAACTTGATATTTTTAACTCATCATTATCATCATCATCATTTATTTTATATAGCGCCACTGATTCCGCAGCGCTGTACAGAGAACTCATTCACATCAGTCGCTGCCCCATTGGAGCTTACAGTCTAAATTCCCTAACATATACACAGAGAGAGAGAGACTAGGGTTAATTTTGATAGCAGCCAGTTAACCTACCATTATGTTTTTGGAGTGTGGGAGGAAACTGGAGCATCCTGAGGAAACCCACGCAAACACGGGGAGAACATATAAACTCCACACAGATAAGGCCGTGGTTGGGAATTGAACTAATGACCCCAGTGCTGTAAGGCAGACGTGCTAACCACTGAGCCACCGTGCTGCCCCAACACCAGTGCAGAGAGGTGGGTGGGGGGCGCAGAATTGGAAGGCTGTCAGTCTGACACTTCATGATGACACACACAGATCCTCACTCGGCTCTTACACTTTGCCGTGTACTCATAGATCACACCCTGTGTGTACAGATTACTATTACCAGACACTTGCAGAGCAGATGTCCACTCTCCGAGTGAGACTAGCGAATTTCAGGTAGTTCTTCTGGACCCCCGGGAAGCCGACCTCCCTCTCAGATCCTGTCCACTTCATTAGTGGAGCTTTGCCTCACTGCAAATCGCATTATTTTGACCCCGCCCCCTGTGGTGCGATGATGCGATCACAGGATTGTGTCTCTGCACTTGCCCTCCCCTCTGGGAGTTACAATGAGTGGAGGGCAATAAGTAATACTTGCCATATTACTTACACACAGATCCGAGAATAAAGCTTGTCTGCCTCTCCCTATCTTCTATACTGGGCTAAGTTTCCATGACAATACCCATGTTGCCATAGTGATCACTGCAAGGAGCACACTACAGATCAAACTTGCAGTGGATAAGGACAGAGATCACTTTTGCCGCAGCGATAATACCAGGTGAAAGATATCTCTGCAGGAGATATAACTCGCAGGAACAGGCAGTTCCTGGCCAGCTTACATACTTAAATAGCGGAGAAAACATACATCTTATATCTGTGATAAGGATCAATAAAAAAATATTAGTTTTTTCCAGATCAGGGGGCACAAGAATAAATAGGATGGTAAAGCTAATTTACTAATATGGTGCAACATTTGCACTGATCCATAGCAGCTAATCAGCAATTTAGTTTTCATCTGTCTGATTCAAGTTAGAAAATGGAAGTAAGTAATTCCTACCTTCCTGTATATGGGACAGAGTTTGATGTAATTGCAAGGCATCCTCTGGGATTTAAGTGTAGCCCAAAATAGACCTATCAAAACACAGGGCTGAGGTGATCCTGATACATTTAGAAGCTGTCTTCCTGTTTTCTTAGAAGCCACGGATAAGTGACCATTCTAAACATAGTTAATGGAGACAGTCATGATATCTTGGTGCTGTTGCTGTTTTGGAAGACATGGGGAAGGAGAGGGAGCTTACTGAAGACCCCCATTTCATTTTACATATGACACAGGAGGAGAACAATACTGTATCACACAAAATGTAGCTTTTCTTAACAAATCAACCTGTATGTTCTGTGAATACATTATCATAAATAGAAAAGCATACAATCCAACCAATTGGTTTTATAATTGCTTACTGCCACAGTGACACCACCCAGATGTCATTTTATAGAATAGAACACATTCCGAAGAGATAAAGCTCCATATGTTTAACTGGTACATTTTAAGCAATTTATGCTAATCAGGATGCTGAGCTATTTAATACATCTCAATACTAATTTGTAAATTATTGATATGCCCTCTAGGAAGTATTTTAAAATCTTGGCAACTCTGCACATACTAAGTAATATATAATGGTAGGTTATGACCAGGCAATAATGCAGAGCCCTTAAAGAGAGAACACATTACAGCTTTACATTACTCTCCTGGCTCAATCATCTCCTGAATTCTATTGTCAGGAATATATTGCAGCTATAATATTGGTAGATTGTGACTGCAGGACTCTAAAGTTTGTGAGAACTGGGGTCTAACATCTGTGCAACCAGAATTCAATATCCATTGCATTAAAAAAAAAAATCAATGAATAAAGGTTATTGAGGCATTGCCTATTGATTAATACAGTTTATTTGCCTATATTTTTAATTGTGCAATGATCCCATAGACTGTAAGCTTGCGAGCAGGGTTCTCTTACCTCTCTGTCTGTATGTATTACCCAGTATTGTTTTATTAATGTTAGTTCCCAATTGTAAAGCACCATGGAAATTGCTGGCGCTATATAAATAAATGTTGATGATGATGATGATGATGATGATGATGTATGGGCAGTACGGTGGCTCAGTGGTTAGCACTTCTGCCTCACGGCACTAGGGTCATGAGTTCAATTCCCGACCATGGCCTTATCTGTGTGGAGTTTGTATGTTCTCCCCGTGTTTGCGTGGGTTTCCTCCGGGTGCTCTAGTTTCCTCCCACACTCCAAAAACATTCTGGTAGGTTAATTGGCTGCTATCAAAATTGACCCTAGTCTGTGTGTGTGTGTGTGTGTGTGTGTATGTGTGTATGTTAGGGAATTTAGACTGTAAGCTCCAATGGGGCAGGGACTCAATCCTGAAGTCTGGGGACAAGATGTCTGCCCTCTGGATCACAAGCTGCTGCTTATATACACAATCAAATACAGTAATACAATGAAGATGGTATGGCTTGCATCTATTGGTCCGGGTCTCAGGAATGTCCAAGGGGTCGTCAATCATTGGCTGGTTCATCCTAAGGAATCCAAAGGAGGGGGCCTTTCTCTGCCACTTCATTGAATCTTCTTTCCTCCGCTCTGCCAACAGAGACCAGAGCATTTTCTTCATGACTAGGTAAATTTCTGGGTAAGGGGTGTTTTTATTGTTATCTGGGGGTGGATTTATTGTATTAATGATACCTTTGGGGGGTAGTGTATTAATATTACTTGGAGTTAAGTAATTTTGTGGCTGATGTGGGAGGTGTAGTGATGTTATGTGGGGGTTTTGTAATAATTACATGTGAGGGTGTATTAATGTTATATATAAATGTAACTCCCACCCCCATCCGGCATTGTTATTAACACCTCCCAGTGACTGTGTGGCCCTGGCTCTAGAATCCAGCAGAGAGACACAAGGAACTGTTGCTTAGCAATGGAGGGCTTGGGTGAGCAAATACCTCATGGATATGAGGGACAAACAACATTATGACAGAGCAAATATGAGTGAAATGAGACAGAATAGACAGCAGGAGTGAGAGGCTGACAGATAAATGTAATACTACAGATTACCTCAGAATATAACTGTATAATACAGAGGAGAGCTCAGTCAGGGTGGGATATACTGAATTACCTCAGGATATAATGGTGTATAATATAGATGAGAGTTCAGTCAGGGTGGGATATACTGCATTACTACAGGATATAACTGTATAATACAGAGGAGAGCTCAGTCAGGGTGGGATATACTGCATTACCTCAGGATATAACTGTATAATGCAGAGGAGAGCTCAGTCAGGGTGGGATATACTGCATTACCTCAGGATATAACTGTATAATACAGAGAAGAGCTCAGTCAGGGTGGGATATACTGCATTACCTCAGGATATAACTGTATAATACAGAGGAGAGCTCAGTCAGGGTGGGATATACTGCATTACCTCAGGATATAACTGTATAATGCAGAGGAGAGCTCAGTCAGGGTGGGATATACTGCATTACCTCAGGATATAACTGTATAATACAGAGGAGAGCTCAGTCAGGGAGGGATATACTGCATTACCTCAGGCTATAACTCTGTATACTACAGAGGAGAGCTCAGTCAGGGAGGGATATACTGCATTACCTCAGGATATAACTGTATAATACAGAGAAGAGTTCAGTTAGGGCGGAATATACTGCATTACCTCAGAATATAACCGTATAATACAGAGGAGAGCTCAGTCAGGGTGGGATATACTGCATTACCTCAGGATATAACTGTATAATACAGAGAAGAGTTCAGTTAGGGCGGAATATACTGCATTACCTCAGAATATAACCGTATAATACAGAGGAGAGCTCAGTCAGGGAGGGATATACTGTATTACCTCAGGATATAACTGTATAATACAGAGAAGAGTTCAGTTAGGGCGGAATATACTGCATTACCTCAGAATATAACCGTATAATACAGAGGAGAGCTCAGTCAGGGTGGGATATACTGAATTACCTCAGGATATAATGGTGTATAATATAGAGGAGAGTTCAGTCAGGGTGGGATATACTGAATTACCTCAGGATATAACTGTGTACAATACAGAGGGGAGCTCAGTCAGGGTGGGATATACTGCATTACCTCAGAATATAACTGTATAATACAGAGGAGAGCTCAGTCAGGGTGGGATATACTGCATTACTACAGGATATAGCTGCATAATACAGAGAAGAGCTCAGTTAGGGTGGGATATACTGCATTACCTCAAGCTATAACTGTGTATAATACAGAGGAGAGCTCAGTCAGGGTGGGATATACTGCATTACTACAGGATATAACTGTATAATACAGAGGAGAGCTCAGTCAGGGTGGGATATACTGCATTACCTCAGGATATAACTCTGTATACTACAGAGGAGAGCTCAGTCAGGGTGGGATATACTGTATTACCTCAGGATATAACTGTATAATACAGAGAAGAGTTCAGTTAGGGTGGAATATACTGCATTACCTCAGAATATAACTGTATAATACAGAGGAGAGCTCAGTCAGGGTGGGATATACTGCATTACCTCAGGATATAACTGTATAATGCAGAGGAGAGCTCAGTCAGGGTGGGATATACTGCATTACCTCAGGATATAACTGTATAATACAGAGGAGAGCTCAGTCAGGGAGGGATATACTGCATTACCTCAGGCTATAACTCTGTATACTACAGAGGAGAGCTCAGTCAGGGTGGGATATACTGCATTACCTCAGGATATAACTGTATAATACAGAGGAGAGCTCAGTCAGGGTGGGATATACTGCATTACCTCAGGATATAACTGTATAATGCAGAGGAGAGCTCAGTCAGGGTGGGATATACTGCATTACCTCAGGATATAACTGTATAATACAGAGGAGAGCTCAGTCAGGGAGGGATATACTGCATTACCTCAGGCTATAACTCTGTATACTACAGAGGAGAGCTCAGTCAGGGAGGGATATACTGCATTACCTCAGGATATAACTGTATAATACAGAGAAGAGTTCAGTTAGGGCGGAATATACTGCATTACCTCAGAATATAACCGTATAATACAGAGGAGAGCTCAGTCAGGGTGGGATATACTGCATTACCTCAGGATATAACTGTATAATACAGAGAAGAGTTCAGTTAGGGCGGAATATACTGCATTACCTCAGAATATAACCGTATAATACAGAGGAGAGCTCAGTCAGGGAGGGATATACTGTATTACCTCAGGATATAACTGTATAATACAGAGAAGAGTTCAGTTAGGGCGGAATATACTGCATTACCTCAGAATATAACCGTATAATACAGAGGAGAGCTCAGTCAGGGTGGGATATACTGAATTACCTCAGGATATAATGGTGTATAATATAGAGGAGAGTTCAGTCAGGGTGGGATATACTGAATTACCTCAGGATATAACTGTGTACAATACAGAGGGGAGCTCAGTCAGGGTGGGATATACTGCATTACCTCAGAATATAACTGTATAATACAGAGGAGAGCTCAGTCAGGGTGGGATATACTGCATTACTACAGGATATAGCTGCATAATACAGAGAAGAGCTCAGTTAGGGTGGGATATACTGCATTACCTCAAGCTATAACTGTGTATAATACAGAGGAGAGCTCAGTCAGGGTGGGATATACTGCATTACTACAGGATATAACTGTATAATACAGAGGAGAGCTCAGTCAGGGTGGGATATACTGCATTACCTCAGGATATAACTCTGTATACTACAGAGGAGAGCTCAGTCAGGGTGGGATATACTGTATTACCTCAGGATATAACTGTATAATACAGAGAAGAGTTCAGTTAGGGTGGAATATACTGCATTACCTCAGAATATAACCGTATAATAGAGAGGAGAGCTCAGTCAGGGTGGGATATACTGCATTACCTCAGGATATAACTGTATAATGCAGAGGAGAGCTCAGTCAGGGTGGGATATACTGAATTACCTCAGGATATAATGGTGTATAATATAGAGGAGAGTTCAGTCAGGGTGGGATATACTGAACTACCTCAGGATATAACTGTGTATAATACAGAGGAGAGCTCAGTCAGGGAGGGATATACTGCATTACCTCAGGATATAACTGTGTATAATACAGAGGAGAGCTCAGTCAGGGTGGGATATACTGCATTACCTCAGGATATAACTGTGTAATACAGAGGAGAGCTCAGTCTGGGTGGGATATACTGCATTACCTCAGGATATAACTGTGTAATACAGAGGAGAGCTCAGTCAGGGTGGGATATATTGCATTACCTCAGGATATAACTGTATAATACAGAGGAGAGCTCAGTCAGGGTGGGATATACTGCATTACCTCAGGATATAACTGTATACTACAGAGGAGAGCTCAGTCAGGGAGGGATATACTGCATTACCTCAGAATATAACCGTATAATACAGAGGAGAGCTCAGTCAGGGTGGGATATACTGCATTAACTCAGGATATAACTGTATAATGCAGAAGAGAGCTCAGTCAGGGTGGGATATACTGAATTACCTCAGGATATAATGGTGTATAATATAGAGGAGAGTTCAGTCAGGGTGGGATATACTGAACTACCTCAGGATATAACTGTGTATAATACAGAGGAGAGCTCAGTCAGGGTGGGATATACTGCATTACCTCAGAATATAACTGTATAATACAGAGGAGAGCTCAGTCAGGGTGGGATATACTGCATTACTACAGGATATAGCTGCATAATACAGAGAAGAGCTCAGTTAGGGTGGGATATACTGCATTACCTCAAGCTATAACTGTGTATAATACAGAGGAGAGCTCAGTCAGGGTGGGATATACTGCATTACCTCAGGATATAACTGTATAATACAGAGGAGAGCTCAGTCAGGGTGGGACATACTGCATTACCTCAGGATATAACTGTATAATGCAGAGGAGAGCTCAGTCAGGGTGGGATATACTGCATTACCTCAGGATATAACTGTATAATACAGAGGAGAGCTCAGTCAGGGAGGGATATACTGCATTACCTCAGGCTATAACTCTGTATACTACAGAGGAGAGCTCAGTCAGGGAGGGATATACTGCATTACCTCAGGATATAACTGTATAATACAGAGAAGAGTTCAGTTAGGGCGGAATATACTGCATTACCTCAGAATATAACCGTATAATACAGAGGAGAGCTCAGTCAGGGTGGGATATACTGCATTACCTCAGGATATAACTGTATAATACAGAGAAGAGTTCAGTTAGGGCGGAATATACTGCATTACCTCAGAATATAACCGTATAATACAGAGGAGAGCTCAGTCAGGGAGGGATATACTGTATTACCTCAGGATATAACTGTATAATACAGAGAAGAGTTCAGTTAGGGCGGAATATACTGCATTACCTCAGAATATAACCGTATAATACAGAGGAGAGCTCAGTCAGGGTGGGATATACTGAATTACCTCAGGATATAATGGTGTATAATATAGAGGAGAGTTCAGTCAGGGTGGGATATACTGAATTACCTCAGGATATAACTATGTACAATACAGAGGGGAGCTCAGTCAGGGTGGGATATACTGCATTACCTCAGAATATAACTGTATAATACAGAGGAGAGCTCAGTCAGGGTGGGATATACTGCATTACTACAGGATATAGCTGCATAATACAGAGAAGAGCTCAGTTAGGGTGGGATATACTGCATTACCTCAAGCTATAACTGTGTATAATACAGAGGAGAGCTCAGTCAGGGTGGGATATACTGCATTACTACAGGATATAACTGTATAATACAGAGGAGAGCTCAGTCAGGGTGGGATATACTGCATTACCTCAGGATATAACTCTGTATACTACAGAGGAGAGCTCAGTCAGGGTGGGATATACTGTATTACCTCAGGATATAACTGTATAATACAGAGAAGAGTTCAGTTAGGGTGGAATATACTGCATTACCTCAGAATATAACCGTATAATAGAGAGGAGAGCTCAGTCAGGGTGGGATATACTGCATTACCTCAGGATATAACTGTATAATGCAGAGGAGAGCTCAGTCAGGGTGGGATATACTGAATTACCTCAGGATATAATGGTGTATAATATAGAGGAGAGTTCAGTCAGGGTGGGATATACTGAACTACCTCAGGATATAACTGTGTATAATACAGAGGAGAGCTCAGTCAGGGAGGGATATACTGCATTACCTCAGGATATAACTGTGTATAATACAGAGGAGAGCTCAGTCAGGGTGGGATATACTGCATTACCTCAGGATATAACTGTGTAATACAGAGGAGAGCTCAGTCTGGGTGGGATATACTGCATTACCTCAGGATATAACTGTGTAATACAGAGGAGAGCTCAGTCAGGGTGGGATATATTGCATTACCTCAGGATATAACTGTATAATACAGAGGAGAGCTCAGTCAGGGTGGGATATACTGCATTACCTCAGGATATAACTGTATACTACAGAGGAGAGCTCAGTCAGGGAGGGATATACTGCATTACCTCAGAATATAACCGTATAATACAGAGGAGAGCTCAGTCAGGGTGGGATATACTGCATTAACTCAGGATATAACTGTATAATGCAGAGGAGAGCTCAGTCAGGGTGGGATATACTGAATTACCTCAGGATATAACCGTATAATACAGAGGAGAGCTCAGTCAGGGTGGGATATACTGCATTAACTCAGGATATAACTGTATAATGCAGAGGAGAGCTCAGTCAGGGTGGGATATACTGAATTACCTCAGGATATAATGGTGTATAATATAGAGGAGAGTTCAGTCAGGGTGGGATATACTGAACTACCTCAGGATATAACTGTGTATAATACAGAGGAGAGCTCAGTCAGGGTGGGATATACTGCATTACCTCAGAATATAACTGTATAATACAGAGGAGAGCTCAGTCAGGGTGGGATATACTGCATTACTACAGGATATAGCTGCATAATACAGAGAAGAGCTCAGTTAGGGTGGGATATACTGCATTACCTCAAGCTATAACTGTGTATAATACAGAGAGCAGCTCAGTCAGGGTGGGATATACTGCATTACCTCAGAATATAACTGTATAATATAGAGGAGAGCTCAGTTAGGGTGGGATATACTGCATTACCTCAGGATATAAACGTATAATATAGAGGAGAGCTCAGTTAACTGGAAATGTACTGAATTACATAAGAGTGTAGCACTGTGATAGAGAGGACAGATCAGGGGGTAATATGTCTGACGATTGAATGATAAATGGCATGATTTAATACATAATTATTACAGCAAGCTAATTAACTACAGCATTCATGGTCCATATTCAATATATGAAATTTATGGCCACACACAGTATGTTGTATTTTTAGACATTAGAAAATTGTAATTTATTTGACAAACATTAATAAGAAAATAAGCACCAGAACCTGTGGGGATGAGTCCCCATTAAAATAACCCAGGGGGGAGAGCCCCAAATCAAGAAGCCCATACAAAAAAAAATACAGACTCTATGGAGAAGGGAGTGCTACTGGGAGCAGAGAGGCAGCATTCTGGGGCTGGTTGGGCTAGGGGGCATCCCATAGTGGGCTACCTGGGCTGATTGCGTGCTACCTGCATTTTTTTTTAATGTTCCTAATAGGCTCTAGAGTCAAAATGTTTCAGATGTGGTGCATTAGGACATTTTGCTGCCAATTGTCCAGTTACTGATGAACCCATACACTGTAATGCTGCTTATTAATTCTATCTTTGCTTGGCTAGGCTGCAATGCAGTACAACTGGCTGAGCAAGACAACAAATGTGTGTAATTACTGTAGAGGTTAAATGTGTAGAGCAGGGGTAGGTAACCTGCGGCTCTCCAGATGTTATGAAACTACAAGTCCCAGCATGCTTTGCCAGTAGATAACCAGCAGATAGATGGCAAGGCATGCTCGGATTTGTAGTTTCGAAACACCTGGAACACATTGTGGAACAACTAGTAGTTCCTAAGCCCTGTAAGAGAACGGTGTTAGACCTGGCTCATGGTCACACAATGGAAGTACATTTAAGGAAAAACCATCTCAGCAAATTCTAGTTTTTCTTGCCATGGGTCCATAAAAACATGTTTTAATATTGTACATCCTGCCCTGAGTGCAAATATAATGCTCCCAGGCCATATTTTAGATGTTCTTTGGTCCCGTTACCTATTATGAACAAATAGCCATGGAGCTAGTTGGGCCTCTAATAAAAATCTGCACAAGGTCATCAGTGTATTCTAGTTATATTGGACTATGCTCTCCAGTACCCAGAAGGAATACCGTTAAGTAAAACTTCAACCAAGACGATAACTTCAATATTAGTCAGTGGCTATGGGGACCGAGGGGCCAGAAATGCTGCTCCCCCCAATCTGCACTCTAAAGAGCAGAGTGGAGGCACCCTTAGCCCGGAGCCTCCATTGCCTTAATCCGGCCCTGGGAACACATGACTAACACTACTTCCTTATTTGTTGCCATGTCATTACAAAGGCTATCGTGATATTTTCATTTTACAAATAGTATACAAGTAAACAATACATATAAGAACGTTTTTCATGAATAAGAGATCTAACTTAACAGGGAACTCAGCATTGGCGCTTGAAGATCAAGGAGTGCTTGAGGTGGGGGTGTTTAATATGTTGTGGGCACAAATCTACTTCAACAAACAAACTTCAAAAGCAAATTGTATTGATTTTATTTTTAGGATTTGCAACTATGAGAAAGAATAGGCTCTCTACATGGCATGAAGGTGCAGTCTCATATTCAATTACTCAACTTACATAGCCAGTAAGAAGTGGGGAAATGTTAAAGAGCACAACCAAGAAGGGGCAGCACTAACTGGGGATTGCCCTAATAAACAGTTGGGGCCTGAGTCATTAAGGAAAGTAAGGCAAAAAAAGGAGTAAGTGTTCTCTGGGACAAACCATGTTACAATGCAAGGGGTGCAAATTAGTTTATTATTTTGCACATAAGTTAAATACTGGCTGTTTTTTCATCTAGCACACAAATACTTGATAGCTTTATTTTTACATTGAAATTTAAAGTTGATCTAGGACATGCTCTATCTCAAATATAAATCTGTCTCAACATTTTAAATTTACCTCCCCCTCCAAAACAACATAGTTTTGCCCAGGTGCAAAGTTAATCTTTTTTTATGCTTTGCTCTCCTTAATGACTCTGGCCCTTGGTTACTAGTAAGAAAAGCCCATGACCATTATAGTCAGAGGGAATGGGGTTCCATATCTTTTCCAAATTAGTTCTGGTATAATAAATTACATTTTCACCTAACAGAAATGACACAGTAACAAACTTTTCTTGACTCTCATAGTCCAATTGTACAACATAAGAGTTTTGGACAAAGGGTAGCTTTCAACCTTTAGCCAAGTGGCCCTGGCTTTTCTACCAGTCAATGGAAAAATGAGCATGACAATCTGTGCGGTTGTGATTTGTCCAAGATGGATATGGTTTATATAGGCAATGAAATATATGAAAAAAATGTAATGTTAAAGAGCTATAACCACATGCAAAACCTACCAACCTAATCTTACAAACCACAGTCTATGCTTGTGACCTCTTTACAATGCAAAGACCATTCTAGTGATCAACATTCAATACAGTGAGCATTCTAGTGACGAAAATACAATTAAGAGTGCATCCTAGTGACTGATACACCAGAAAGGGAGCATTCAAGTGACTAATATACAAAATACAGAGAGCATTCTAGTTATAACATACAATAAACAGACCATTCTAGTGACCAGTATACAATACACAAAGCATTATACAATATATATACAATACACAAAGCATTACAGTGACCTCTATACAATTCAAAGTGCGTTATAGTGACCAGTATGCACCACTGGTAGCATTCTAGCGATTGATATACAATACATAGACAATTCTAGTGACCAATTTGCTACCTAGGAACATTGTAGTGACCTTTAAACAATACACAGAGCATTATAGTTACCGCTATACAATAGAGAGAGCATTAAAATGACATTTTTACAATTCAGAGAAATTTCTATTATGATCTATATAAAGCAGGCAGGCACAAAGCTTTCTTTTGACCGATTTGCAATACTCAAAGCATTCTAACGTCATATGCTGTGTTCTTAATCAGCCTATATTGGAATCCTCATATAATCCATTAAGGAGACTTTTCTAGTCAAAAACACCAATGATTTAATCATACTCTAAACAGAACAACATGGCTTGACCTTAATCCTGCTAATAAAACTTGCCTGGTAGAAGACATACTTTCTGACTCTGGCGCTGTTACTATTATGGGTTTTATGTTCGGCTTGATCATTAGATGCATAGCACTGTTTCAATTCAGTCTGCATATACAGGATTATAGTTTATATGTTCAATTATTAATGTATAGATGGCAAGAATATTGTACTCAATTAATATAGATGACCTCAGAGAGAAGATACATGGATTAGGACAAACAGCACACTCCATATCTCGGGTGGCTTTATAATACACCATCCCACCCTAACCTCTGTTGGTGTTAAACACCAGAGCCCAGATCTCTGGTGGTATTATTATATCTTATACATGCTCCCTACCACTTTAATATTTGTAAAGTAAATATTGGCAGCATGGTGGCTAAGTGTTTAGCTTGCGTGGGTTTCCTCCGGGTACTCCGGTTTCCTCCCACACTCCAAAAACATACAGGTAGGTTAATTGGCTGCTAACAAATTGACCCTAGTCTGTGTGTCTGTCTGTGTGTGTGCTAGGGAATTGATGTGAGTGAATTCTCTGTACAGCACTGTAGAATTAGTGGCGCTATATAAATAAATGATGATGATGATGATATTGGCTGTATTTATACAAGTGAAAGTTAGAAGGTAAATATGTGGAAGTATATGCAAGATGCAGCATGATTCTTCCAATCGAAGGTCTGTAATCACATATGAGAAAATCTGAATTAATCTTGGCAAAGAGTACTTTACTCTACTATACAAATAAACCCCACACAAATACCATAGGATTAAGAACGAAAGAAGAGTCAGCGCTGATGACAACTGCAAGATATGTTATTTCACAGAATGCAAAAGCTAATAACCACATGTAATAGAGGCGAGATTAGACTTGATAAAGTATGCTAGGGAAAGTCAGGATGTACTCAACAAAGCAATAATGGCCCAAACTTTGACATAATTCTCTTGATCTCATTTAACATCATTTACATTAAAGGAGAAAGACTTCAAACAAACACTTAAAAATCAGACTCCACGTGGTTAAATGTAAAACCTTCTAAAAGGGAGAGTGGAGGTGTTGGCCATAGCAACCAGTCAGATTCTAGTTATTATTTATCTACTGCATTATACAGAATGATAGCAAGAATAATTGGTTGCTATGGGCAACACCTCAACTATTTCTTTTTAGAAGGTTTGATACATTTATCCCCCCATCTCAGCAATATTGGGGTGTTTCCATTAGCAATAGAGCTCTTTCCCTCATGATAAACATGTCCCTATGTCTCGTTATTCTATTATTATTATTATTATTATTGTTATTATCATTTTTTATTTGTAAAGATGCCACATATTACATAACTCTGTACATTACTCATTGTCATATCTATCCAACTTTAGAGGCAATAGAATTACCCTTAACCGTACATAAGACCTCTTTTGTGTTTGTGCCTTAGTCCATACAAGTGATTTCTCTGAGATATTTAACCTCAGAGACCACTGGGGAAATAGAGCAGCAAAGAGATTTATTGATCACAGTGCTGCACTGCCTCTGCTGTTCACACGGACAGCAGTAATATATGTGGCTTATTGGAGACTGAGACATCTCATGGCAACCTCTGAGCCACATACATCACTGGTGTCCTGGTGGACAGCATAGTCGGCACAGTATAGAGATTAATGGATCTCTATGCCTTGCTATTTTACCATGATGCTTCCTGTTTGGAACGCAGCTGAGGAAACTGCTCATGTGATATCACTATTTCTCTATATTCTTATGATTATTACGCTGAAAATGACCCTTTTTGTATGCTGTAGGCAATATGACTGATCTTGGAAAGATATTTTCCACTGGCTTAGAGAAAAAAAACCAATATGAAAACCTTGCTGTATGAATACAAGTGTCTTTCCACTAGAAAGACACTTTACGTGGCATTACTACTAGAGACATCTTCTTTGTACTGCAAAAGACATTTCAAGAAGTCTGTTTAGTTTTCATTTAAATTAGCTCACTGTAAAAATCTGCATCATAGCAAAAATATTGTATTATGGTAATAGTCACTCAATTTTTTTAGAGGCACTAAGCAAATATCAAATCAACCAGTCCCACTTCATGTTCCAAAATGCTAAGAGAAGCAATAAGCTGAACACGTCCAAACTAATGGTGTGTGTCTGACAGGGACTTACCATTGAGGGTTAATGCTTCTGCAGTGTCTAGCCAATGGGTGCCACAGGGAAGGTCCAAGGTTTTCCCCTATATATCGTCCCTCTGTGGGTGGGCTGGTCTCTTTATTCCTGCATCACTTGCCTCCCTCCCGTCCGAATTATTTGGGTGGCTCACTCTAACAATCCCAGTTATTCCTTCACAAACGAGGCACAGTGGTAGGAGAGCGGGCAGTTAGCAGATAATAAGCATATGGTGTTACCGGTATGGAGTCACTGCCCCTTCCGAAGAATCACAACTCTTGGTCCTTCTGAGTGGTGGACCCCTTGGCATGCTTTGATCAGGCGCCAATGTCTATTTCAGGAGGTGGACAGGCACCTCGTTAGACCAATCTAACACTAGTCAATCATAAAGGAGTTTACTCTTGAGACCAGTGGGTAATGTTATAACCTTCCACAGTTTAGCTTTGCGTTTTGATTGCTGACTGCTCTGCTTTTGCCGCCAAAATCTTACAGTTTACTTTCATTTAAATAAAAAATAAACTGTGACCTTTTTGCCAAGTCAGCTAGGGCCAGGGAAGTGAAATCTAATTTTATAGCAAATAAATTAAAAGAAACCATAAAAATTAGACCCCAGATCTCTGGGGACAATCCATCTAAATAACTAATCTCTCCTGTGGTCACTGTCTCTTGGCGTACTCTAACAGCTTTTTGAATTCTGACTGGTATATGGTTCCAGCCATTCATCAATCAGTTTGTGGAGACCTGCAACCACTCTCATTGGCCAGTGAATGGCCAGTACAAGAGTTTGCAGCCATTTACTGTAACTGTGCAATCTGCATAGACATGTCTGGCTGTAGAGAATCAGGCAGAGGATGCAGTCTGGACACTTCTATTGTGTTTCAAACATCATCTGCCTGCCACTTGGCTACCAGGACTTCCCATGCAGTCTGCAGCTAGCTTGCACCCAACGGTAAAAATTGTACTGGCTCGGGGAGGTTGGAAGACAGAGGGAAAGAGTCCACATCTTGATAAATAATTGAAAGAGAAAATAAAGGACTTATTCTAGTGCAATCCAATGATATGGCTATAACCTTGAAAATATGTAAGTCTAGCATAAAATGAGCAGTATAATAACAGTTTAAGAAGTATAAATCTCCTAAAATGTATGAGAAATTGACTTCCCAGCAACACCAAGTGAGTTATATTTTTTATTTTTTTTTATTGATTTGTGCTTTTTATCATTGTATTTATTGTGTCAACATATTTTGCAATAAGTTTATTAACTAATATAAGCAACCTAATTTTCCTACTACAAGTATACAAGCACACACCACTTAAGCCAGTTAACCAAACAGTATGTCTTTGGAACGGGAGGAGAGACCATGGGGAAAACATACAAACTTCAAACATATAGCACTTAGATCAAAATGGAACCCACACCCAGGTGCTGTAAGGCAGCAATGATGCCAACTGTGTCAAATTGTAATAATAAAGCAATTTGGAGAACAGTAAATTTGTAGAGGCAAACATTTGTCTTCCCACTTTCAACTGTTTTTTTTTTTATTTTATTGCCATATGTGAAATATTGTTTATCCCTTCAATACGCTCTTCTTGGCTCCTCTCCAATAGTCAATGTTTCACTTGGAAACATATGGTAGAGTAATTGTCACTAATTATTTAGATGTTCCTAAACAAAAAATTAATATTATGAAATTGTATTTTTTCCCATTTGTATTCCCTTTAAACTAGAGATAGGCGGGTCCAGTTCCCCGAGAACCGAACCCACCCAAACTTTGGGTATCCGAGTACCGAGCCGAGTAGCTCGGTACTCTCTCGCCCGCTCCGAATCCAAATCGAGGCTGAACGTCATCGTGACGTCGTCGGATCTCGGGGCTCGGTTCTCGCGATACTTCAAGATTATAAATACACGCCTCCACAGCAATCCATCGCCATTTGACAGAGGGAGAGAGCAGGGTTAGGTCACACAGGCTGATTAGAGCAGGGACAGAGAATACAATATTCTGATTCCAATTGTGCTAACAAAAATCGCTAGAGAAGAGAGGAGAGGATAGAGGATTTTTTTTTTTTTTTTAATATTTGGCACTCCCCAGTGCTTTTGGGGTGTCCCCCATAATTGTGCATAAATATTTCTGGCTGTGAAAATTACTATCTGTCAGCAGTATCTACCAAATACTTTTTAGCACTCCCCAGTGCTTTTGGGGTGTCCCCCATAATTGTGCATAAATATTTCTGGCTGCGAAAATTACTATCTGTCAGCAGTATCTACCAAATACTTTTTAGCACTCCCCAGTGCTTTTGGGGTGTCCCCCATAATTATGCATAAATATTTCTGGCTGTCAAAATTACTATCTGTCAGCAGTATCTACCAAATACTTTTTAGCACTCCCCAGTGCTTTTGGGGTGTCCCCCGTAATTGTGCATAAATATTTCTGGCTGTCAAAAGTCATATTTGTCAGCAGTATCTAAAACAAATTGTAGCACTACAAGTGCTTTGGGCTCAGAATGGATTCAAAGCAGTCCACATATGAGCAGAATGAGCAACCAGGTTCTGTCACCAGTCCTGATGGTAGTGTTCCCAGTACGTCATATGGGAAAGGCGATGTCAAAGTACACCGTTCTTTGAAATCATCCAAAAAAACAAACACCAAAAAAAAATGTACGCTGTTGAAGCGAAAACAAAGTCTAACAGAGGAAAAGTTAACTGCCGATAATAAAAAAATTGCCAACATGCCATTCTACACACGCAGTGGCAAAGAGAGAATGAGGCCTTCGCCTTTCTCTATTAGTGGCAGATCCAAAAATGTTACCGAGCCTACAAGTGGTGCACAACTACTGTTACGCGTCAAAGCCGAGCTGCAAGATAACAGTAAGGTATTAGAGGATAATGTTTGCTCTGAATCAGAAATGACACCAATTCCTGTGGAGAGTCCATCCAACAGTGGTATGTCTAATCGTGAGCATTCTGTTAGTGTACCCATAAAGAAGGGTTCTTTAAGCAGTTCTGCTGATGTGTGCCTGAACAGCCCGAGTGTAGCCGGTGATACACCAAGTGAGGATGACACTTTGTCTTTAGAAGAGGATGTGGGGGAGATTTGGGTATCCGACGATGAGGATGCGGTTGATTGTGTAAGTCCTGCAGCAGTGTGGCACCAGTGGCAGCAGTTCTGGCACATGAGGTTGTGGCACCAATTTGCACAACAGTTTAACATCTGGGCTGGTTTGAAAGATTTTTAAAAAAAATGTGTTACCGTGACCATAAACTATTAACATGCAAAGGATGGTGGAGGGCCTATTAGGAATTAAACTGTATTTTTACTAATTTGCACTCATAAGGTTTGGGTGTAATATACACCCAAAGACGAGTGCTCAATTGCTAAGAGTCATTGATGAAGAGGAAGACAAGCAGTCTTGTCTATAGAATTTGCAAGACCAAGTAATTTGAATTCCAAAAGTGGTGCACAACTACTGTTACGTGTGAAAGCCGAGCTGCAAGAAAACACTAAGGGCAATCCCTGTGGAGAGTCCATCCAACAGTGGTATGTCTAATCGTGAGCCTTCTGTTAGTGTACCCATAAAGCAGATAAGCAGTGTACATTTAATAAAGGTTTAGAGTCAGAGTGTGTGGAGAAGAAATGAGGTTGGTGTCAATTGTGAGAGGAGAGTAATTCATCTATGAGTTTATTTATTAATAGCTCATCCAACACACTCAAGCAGACCACGAGATCAATGACATAACCTAACCGGACCTGAATTTTTTCACTCTTTGCCAGCACGGTGGCTTAGTGGTTAGCACTTCTCCCTCACAGCACTGGGGTCATGAGTTCGATTCCCAACCATAGTCTTATCTGTGTGGAGTTTGTATGTTCTCCCCGTGTCTGCGTGGGTTTCCTCCAGGTGCTCTGGTTTCCTCCCACATTCCAAAAACATACTAGTAGGTTAATTGGCTGCTATTAAATTGCCCTTAGTCTGTGTGTGTGTGTGTGTGTGTGTGTGTGTGTATGTTATGGAATTTAGACTGTAAGCTTCAATGGGTCAGGGACTGATGTGAGTGAGTTCTCTGTATAGCGTTGTGGAATTAGTGGCGCTATATAAATAGCTGATGATGATGATGATATGACACATGTAAATAACATCAGGGAACATGTCATCATCATACACCGTGGCTGAAGTGGACATTTCGAAGTGGCAATATTAAAAATGTAATGGGAATGTATGTAAATGTTATTTGATAGTGATAGGAGTGGTGGTATGTATGGTTTACACCGTTTACAGCCCCACTTTGACCACTGATCATACATTAATGTGTCTTCCACATCAAAGCATGATAACTCACTGGTTTAACTACTTGCCTACTAGGGATGAGCGCGCTCGGATTTCTGAAATCCGAGCCCACCCGAACCTTGCCGATCCGAGTCGGATCCGAGACAGATCCGGGTATTGGCGCCAAATTCAAATCTGAAACTGAGGCTCTGACTCATAATCCCGTTGTCGGATCTCGCGATACTCGGATCCTATAAATTCCCCGCTAGTCGCCGCCATCTTCACTCGGGCATTGATCAGGGTAGAGGGAGGGTGTGTTAGGTGGTGCTCTGTCCTGTTAGATCTCGTGCTGTGCTGTGCTGTGCTGTTTAGTCTTAACATGCTAATTAAAGAAAAATATACAACCTTTCTTTGTGGGATTACTGCTTTAAGTATTTCCCTGCTCTTTGTGCCACCACATGGTTTCAATCAACTAGCATGCAAAAAATGCCTATAGTTTATAATAATCATTCTTACCTACTTTGCACAATACAGTATGCTACAAAAAGTCACCACAATAAAAGAGCAGAAACAAGAGCAAAAAAGTACAAGATTATTAAGTAATAAAGCTATTAAATATATCAAGAAATATTACAGAATTTCGCATATTATATTAAAATGTAACATTGCAAAATGTCTATCGGCTAAATGTATGTTATTTTCCTTCATGGGCTTACCTTTAATTGCTCCGGTCAGCTGTTTTATAAAAGTCCTGCTCGCCCGTGGCTTTTAGCTCTGAATTCCTATTGATCTATCTCCATATGTGTGCACTACATCCTCTGTCATGTTCCATATAAGTCAACTGCTCAGCATCACATCCAGTTGTAGAACACACAGCAGCTGCTAAGCTCAAACATGTTTCAATCGTTGATTGCCCTCTCAGTGGATATTGGTTTGATCACAGTCTTGGCTCCTGTTCTACATCAGGCTTAGTGCTCACTACTAGGGATTTTCAAGCTGAACAAGTTTGGAAGGCGAACACAAGTGATTAGACTATAAAATGCATTGCTGACACATTAGCATAAAGAAAAATGAATGATTGTACAATGTAGAAGTATGGTAAGAAAATGTGATTGTTTAGGAATTCAATCAGAACATTTAGAGGTATTTTACCTTCAGCACTGATGTGCAAATTTTTTTATGTTTGTACACAGCTCGGATACTGCTAGCAAATGGCATTTGTTAGTAACACATGAGCTGAGCTAAGTTATGTCCTTCTAGCTGCAGGAGGCTGTGATGAGGTTAGGATGCAGGAGGCTATGATTGAGGTTAGGAGGCAGGAGGCTATGATTGAGGTTAGGAGGCAGGCGGCTGTGATTGAGGTTAGGAGACAGGAGGCTATGATTGAGGTTAGGAGGCAGGAGGCTATGATTGAGGTTAGGAGGCAGGCGGCTGTGATTGAGGTTAGGAGGCAGGAGGCTATGATTGAGGTTAGGAGGCAGGGGGCTGTGATTGAGGTTAAGCTAACTCACCATGTCATTTTTGCTTTAGTTTATTATGGGTCACTTAAAAGTTTGCCAAGCCTGTGTGAATTTCCAGTGGGGCACCACTAAGTGGGGTGTCCTCTGACTTTTTGCCTTTACTGACAAGGTTTTAATCACTCAGGGCTCATCCACACATTAATAAATTGACAAAAAGTCAATTAAATATAAGAAAATTTATAGTCAGTGGGTTGTGCCTTATTTCTCATGTGTTAATATCCGCTACCAGTAGACTAGATTGTATTGGATGCAATGCATGGAAAATGTGTTATCAGCGCATGAATAAAATGCACCTAAACAATGTGTTAGCTTTCATGTGTTTTTAACCATTTTCCTGCCACAAATGTGTGACTCCATGGTTCAATCCTGCCTTGTGTCAACGGTGCAGGCTGGTGGTGGTGATGTCATGGTGTGAATGGAAACTCACATGCAGGGACCCAAATAATTATGCCCATAATTCAGGGGACACCAGGAAAGTCTACATAAGTCTACTAAATAGATAATAAATCAAGCTTTCCTTCATATAGAATCTTCCTACATCAGTGACACATGAGCCTAACATCACGACTCTTCTAAGGTGTTCCTGCTCCTTCCACTATATAACTCTCAGTCTGTGGATTCCTGCTGCCTCCATTCCCCTACTCACATCATGTCACTGCCCTCTAAAATGCAGTCCTATCCTCACTAACACATCACTTATCTCCTGATATACACTGTGCTGCTGGGAGACCCTGCTCCTTCCACTATATAACTCTCAGTCTGTGTCTTCCTGCTGCTCCCCATTCCCCTTCTCACATCATGTCACTGCCCCTGTCACATGCAGCCCTGTCCTCACAAACACATCATTCAACTCCTGATATACTCTGTGCTGCTGGTACCCTGCTCCTTCCACTATATAACTCTCGGTCTGTGGCTTCCTACCACCCCCATTCCCCTCATCACATCATGTCACTGCTTTTGTCACATGCAGCCCTAACATAACCACACTAGAGGATAAGTTGGTGCCTCTTACAAGATCAGCACACTCATCTCCCCCAAGGTATTCGAGCAGGGGACGAGTGTTGAACACAATAAGATGGCCTCTGTCAAACGCACCTTAATATGACATCCTTTAATCTGCATGATGATTGAAATCAGTTCTTATTAACTTGATACTGTGTTTCAGTGGATAAATAAGCATTCATTACAGTTTATTCTAATCGATTTACTTTTCGAATTTGAGATTTCAGCTGGCACATTTGAAACCTTTTTAAAAAGATGGCTGTCTGAGCTCTCACCAGTCACCAAGGAGCCCAAAAGGGTTGCAGCACAGAAGATGATTAAGTATTTTTATTTTGGGCACATTACCCTGTGCTGTATCTAGAATGGAAACGAAGGAATCGGTAGCCCTAATCTTTTAATAGAGTTGTCCTTCAGGTACGCTGCCAGGAATAAAAGTGTTAGTGACAGACTTGTTCACACTTGAGAGCGGTAGAGCATGCATGGTTGTGGACGTCTGAAGAGAGCCACTGTGAGGCCCCTATACCGAAACGTTTGTTTCACATCAGGCTCCTCGCCGGCTCTCCCGTGCCTGAATCATCACACCAAACGTATGTCCCAGCTTAACCCTGCTGTGATGTTCACATTAAATGTTTTATATTAGTCTTGATGTTTCAGACTGAACTCTGTAATCATCTCCTGTTACTGTACGCGGATCAGTGGGCGTTGTTGGAGGTGCCAAACATCTTGAGCTGTTCAGCAAAAACGAAGTGGCTTACACAATTCAGTTATTTCAGATTTTAAAATGCATTGTGTTTTTTTTTCCCTATGGGAGCGAATCAGCCACGGGGTCCCGTAGGAAGCTCGAATGATGAGTCTCTGAGGGATGTTTCTGGTAATAATCTTCGCTCATGAGCAAGGTTTTCTGTACTGTCCTTCCTGGTTTTGTGAGCAGAAACATCCTGCGCAGTTCCTGCGGGCCCTCGCGGCTAATGGAATCGGCCCCTATGTGTTCGGTCAGGCAGCTTATCCCTCTGTATTTAAGTGCTCTCATCCCCACCCAATCAGGAACTCATTGAGAATGCAGCCAGTCAATTCACTAGAAGTTGGTGACATCACTCAGAGAACTCATTCTCTTGGTTAGTGGTTCATTGTACAGTCAAAGAATATTATTTAGGCAGTTCCTGTTTTTTGGGGGCTTTCTTTCGCCTTAACGATGTGTTGAACAAAAGTTCAGTGGAACACACTACAGTGGCCTCATTGACGCATGTGTGTGTGAGGCTTAAGCATGGGGAAAACAATACTTTTTAAGGACTACGATAGGAGGGGGAAAAAATATTTTTTAATAGAATACGGTGTTATAATATATAGTCCCATCGAAGGCATTTTGATGATCATTTTTAGATTCCTCCACGTTTCTAGACTAGCCTATGTCACGTAGGGTGCCTAATCTGTTACCTTATCAGTATTCAGGAAAATAAACTTTATAAGCTACGGGGCAAAGTCAACCTTCTAGTTACTAAAACTCAAGGTACCCTAATCTCCAGTCACTACCAGTCATAGGCTCAATGGGAATCAGAGTTTCATAGTAACAAGCGAGAGCTTACAAGACCCTGTTAGACGGGGCTGAGTCTTATACTTGGCTGGAATTATAGAAGTATAAGATTCAGAGCTACGAGTCCAGGACCGGACAAGCCACGGTGTCTAGCAATATACGGCTGGCACCTACTAGCTCTCCCAGGCTTCATGACCACTAGAAGGTGCGTCTGGCCTAGTGTTAGACTAACTGCTCCTGACTTACACATAATCTTGTCCAGCCCTGTACCAATATATTTATTTTAGTTGCTGTAATTCCCAGGTGTAGATTTGCCAAGTCCTGCATGTCCGGTATGAACTGAGTTTACTGTGTTGGGGGTTGGTTGGGAGTTCTAATTGCCTGTAAGTGTTAATTTTGTTGTCATTCTATAATTCTGTTTTTGGTTACGTTACTGTACATGCACTGATCAGCCATGTATTTTTTATTTCCTGTTTCCATGTAATTATTTGCACTAATTGAAAAGACGTGTGAGAACCATGTGCTTGGTCTTGTGATGCTATGCAGAAATAGTACAGAGGACATATGTCATGCTACGAAGCAAGTTGCCAATCTTCCACGGGTCGGCTGTGGTGTGATTTCATTAAACCTGTTTTACTGTGTGTCTGTGCTTCCCGTTTGTTTTCCTGTCTGTCCGGTAGAACCATTTAATTTAGCTGTCACAATGATAAGGTTTTAGGGCTGCAAATTAGAATCACTTGGACGCTGGTTGTCTCTCTCCGTACCATCACGGTGCAGTCCAACAACTATCAAAAAATGTCGGTAAGGGTGCATGATAGCATTATTCAGTTACTGATTCTAGCCATCATATGTGGTATAATGGTTATTGCTTGTTGTGTGATTAGCCCCTGGCCAAGCATTTGCTGAATGACTGGAGCTGGTGTCCTAGGCAGAGATTGATGGATTGGTAGAGCTTCTCATCACAATCCTCCATTGTCGTTGCAGCCTCGTCTTCTTTTGCTTTAATTAGTATCGCAGCGATAAAGTGACGTGGGTGGGATTCGCTGTAATGACCCTTTAATCTCACTGTATACCCCATGTGACCGGGAAGCTTTATCTGGATGGCAGAGACCTGTTATAAAGTTAGGTTTCAAGGACAATGAAACAGCTTTGTAAGTTTATTAAAGCAACTTTATACATAGGAATGGAATAATAATAAAAAAACTTGTTTAAGAACTAATTGCAACCAATTAAGCCATTGATCGGATATCTGTTAGACTGAAAGTAAATGTATCATTGCTATATGTTACAGTAACATGTTGATAACTCCTGTCTGTATCCAGCTTAATTGGGACAGTCTTATAATTATTTCCCCAGAAATCAAACTTAGACTAAAGGAACATTATGGGGGTTAGTGGGAATATGGCCATATAGCAGTGTGCATCCAGGATGCATTGGGATTACCCTTCCAGCACAGTGTATGTTTGAGTAATATATAAAATAAAGCCATAATAATGCTGATAAACATTGGAAGTCCTACTCTGAGATGTATTACCTAGAACGTTCCACATTGATCCGTATGTCCTGTTCCTTCCTCTCACTTTAGAGGGTTATTTTGTATCCATGGAGCAAAATATGTTTAATAATTAAAATTCTTACATTAAACAAGATGTTAAATTAGTCAATATTTTCTCACGCAGCCAATCCAGTGATCATACAATGTAGAGGACTGGCAGCTGATTTACATGAAATGATGGGGGGCAGAAGGCTGGAAGTCCCAATTTACAGGACTACTTAGGACAGTGATGGGCAACAGACTGCTTTCCCCCCCACCCCCCACCAGTTCCTTCCTGCTTTAGTGTCAGATGTATTTGTTGTAGCTTATAGTATTATTTTACAATGGCTGCTGATATGTCGTTACAGATAGGAGTCTCTTTCTTGGATAAACGTAATGGTTTAACTTATTACTGATACTGAGGGGGTAATGTGCAGCCCCTTTGAAGGTTAGACGAGCGCCCATGTGGTCACTGACAGCCCCTTTAAGACTAAATTTTACTTTTGGTTCAATTTTTAAACATTTTCTACAAGTGCTGTTATCGCTAAAACCACCTCATCTTATGTTACTTTCCATGAGATTCTCCTCCCGTTCTCACTAAACTTAGCTTTAGCTTTCATTCTGTGCTCTTCAGCCATGTCCTCAAATGCGCCTGTTTAGGACGCTGCTCTCTGCATTGACTATAGGTATATTCAGACCACAGCTTTGTGTCCCTGCCTCTGATTATTATAGTGATATCTCTAATCCGCGCACGTGGAAAGTGGAAACCGCAACGAAAAATGTGGTCTTTAGTGCAAGTTGCGGGAGGGCGTGTATAAGCCAATGCTAGTCGTGTGAAGGTGGAAAACCCCTTAAACACCATTTATAAAGCTGTGTGTACTGTGCTCCTATAGAATAAGCCCATAGTGGTAGTTGGCAGGAGTACAGGCATTGTGCTGGAGGCTGTAGTTCAGTGATGGCTAATCTGTGACACTCCAGGTGTTGTGAAACTACAAGTCCCAGCATGCTCTGTCAGCTATCAGCTAGTTATCTACTGGCAAAGCATGCTGGGGATTGTAGTTTCACAACACCTGGAGTGTCACAGGTTAGCCATCACTGCTGTAGTTGGTCCTATAAGACTGGGAGATGAGAATGGCTGGCTTTGCTGTCTGTAATTACTGCACATCTGACTTTAATAATCAAAACCGTCCCAGGCCTCTGGACATATTCACAAGTGGGTAGGCCATTTCTAAAGTCAGCCATACAGTAAACCAAGAGTAGGTAACCTATAGCTCTAACTGTTGTGGGACTACAAGACCCAGCATGCACTACCAGCCAATGGTAGTTCTACCACAGTAGGGAGCCACAGATTGATTAACGTTGAGGTCAACACTAAACCAGGTTGCGTCCAAATGAACACAAAATACATGTTATCATAGTGGTACGTTTCCATGTGGTCACTCTACGTAGGTGTTAGTCTTTTATATCAAATGTTTGTCAGCTTCTGTTGGAAAAAAAAATGTGGTTTTATATTTTTGCCTTGTTCTCAGCACCAGCATGTTGTGTTCAAATAAAGATTTTTGTTGTTTTGAACGTTTGATGGACAGCTTTCTCCACCTATAGTGCGCACTTGATTATTAAGTTGACTTTAGAGCTACAAGTTTAAACTTCATCACTTGCATATAGATGGTAACGACGTGAAGCACGTTGTTCAGGCTGGTAGTGTTGTGTGTACATTGTTACAGGTGCACTGATTGTCTGTAATACCTCTGTAAATGACACAATGTGAAATGTATTTATTATATATTTTTCTTTGTAAAACTGTGAAACTGTTTGCTCTGAAATTGAAACATATATTTTGGCTTAATATTAAAATTCTGACATTGTAATAACAGTCCCCAAAAAACAACAACTTGTATTCTTACATTCATTCAAGCTATGGTTTTGTATCTCAGACACAGCATGCATGTCTGTATTAATTCCTAATTCAGTCGCCCAGTAGCTCACTGGAGCGCTAGGTCTTGCCTAACTTCTCCAGCGCCTTTGCTAAGAACACATAACACTCAGGGTCCAACACAAACAGGATGAATCACATTACAGGCACTTTAGCAAGACCAATTCTTGTGTACCATCTGCTGACACGTACTACAGGGATTGTGGTACAGCAGCCATTTAGTTATCAATAGAAGACCAAGAAACCTCTGTGACACGAGCTGGTGACTGTGCATGATGGGAATTGTAGTTCTAAAGCAGCTGCTGTGACAAAGATTTATTACATGTAGTAGATAGAGGATATCTGGCCAGAGGAGGGTATGGGCGCACGTCAGAACCCATAAAGCCAAATGTGTTGTCTGCCATGCTGGAATCCAACCTCAAATAAATGATGAACTAATCTCCCATTCTATTGTGTGTGGCTGGTTATTGGTTTCAGTTCATGTTCTAATGCGTAAATACAATAACAATCTATTGCCTGAAGAAACAGATGGCATGTTCTCACACTATGCTAGTGACAAAGCATCATCATGCAGTATATATCCTTCAGGGAAGCGCCATCAATAGTCTGTACACCGAAGGTATACACCCAGTGCAGGCAGCCATTTTGTGAGCAGAACCTATTCAGCTTATTATTTCACTGGGAACTTGTGATTTCCCTGAGGTAAAAAGGAACCTCAGTGATGTCGTTGGTTTGTAGTGAATTGGTAAGAATACAGCCTATGGTTATTGGCTCAGTTAGCACAATGTGGGTCTTTATTAAATAGTCATTTCTATTGTGAGGAATCAGACCATTTGGTACCCCACAGTCAATGCTAATGTGTGATTTTTGACCAATGGACCAGTCAACAACCAATCACGTTGTCAGGGAAATCAGGGACATCACCAAGTCACTGTCCAATAGGCCCCACATAATCATTGTGTACACAATGGTACAGAAGGGAACGGATGGGCTACATTCTCACAAACCTACGGTCAGGCCACAATAGGTCTGTCGATCAGGAGACCACTGTAACCCGGATGTATGTTGCTGTACTATTTTGCTAGAATACTTTTTATTCTTCTCAATAACGTGCCTTATAGGAACCAAACTTACAATCCAATTCCTGGGCCTAGAGACGTAGAATCGGTCAGGGGCAGGACTTTGGTAATGCTAGTTGTGTGTGGATTGTGACTGAGGGAAGTACGATGCCAATGAGAGAAAGCAGAGTAATGTTTGAATACAAATCAAAGTATATAATTGTGGGGAGGGTGGCATGACCCAGCCCAAATAGTAAGGTAATAAAATATCTGCCCCCAATGGGTGTAGATCTCCATGTCCCCATTAAATTCTACAATTCAACCCTTGTAAAACTGACATTTACTTAGAGATCTAGGAGCTCCCCTGAGTTATTAACATGTTGGGTCCTAGTTACAGATCCTTTACTGGGCAAGGTTCATCATCATCACCCTTTATTTATATAGTGCCAACAATTCCACAGTGCTGTACAGAGAATATTTATCTTTCACATCAATACCTGCCCCATTGGGGCTTACAGTCTAAATTCTCTAACATAGATTAGAGTTAATTTTGTCAGCAGCCAATTATCCTACTAGTATGTTTTTGGAGGAAACCCACGAAAACACAGAGAGAACTTACAAACTCCATCAGATAAGGCCCAGTTTGGGAATCAAACTCATGACCCTAGCGCTGTAAGGCAGAGGTGCTAATCGCTGAGCCACCGTTGTCATTACTATAATGACCATCTTCTATTCCTCTACAAACTGCCGATGTACCTGCTTGCTGCCGTTGAGTCTTTAATTTTCTTCCCGTCCAGAGAGGCCAAATGCTGTTCCAAAGCATCGAGTAGACTGCTCGGAGCCTGTGGAAAGAATGCATGGAAGTGACCATCATAGTCATCTGTGAAGCACTGAGGCAAGTAACAAATACATATTTATTCAGGAGTATTACATAAACCAGGAAGTACTGGAGAAAATTGTACAACTCTGGAAGTGTCAGCCTTCTAAAACTTCTGCTCATACGCATCCAGCCACACCAAGGAACAAGTTCCGGCGTCCGGTGCAGAAATTCTCAGTCACAGACTTTTTGTGGATGAGAACGGAGCAAGAATAGACCCAGTCCAGACACTGCTCCTACTTGAATCAATCTAGATCACTATGTTTTGGAACAGCAGGGCAGAGGTGCTGTAATAATGACTCTTCATTACCATAGAGCCTCCAGTGCTCCACTGACCAGACTGAGTCAGCCTCCCGCTATGTCAGGGGATCCAATGCTGCAGGTATTCCCGCTGATTGGTGAGTACCAGCCCACGCAGTCTTATCATTAGGGCTGATTAAGGAATTGAGGGGGTAGAAAGCGGCGCCTTCCTTTATGGACGCTCAATTCATTTAAATTAGGTATTTGCATGTAGCACACACTGGAAATCCCATTGAAACGAGATGGGAATAGCTGAAATATTTTTAAAAACAACACCGGTGAAATCACGTTTTTTGGGGGGTTTTTTGTTGGTTTTTTTTTTTTAAATCAATCAAAATTGACAGAATTTACTTGGAAGAAAATCTTTATTAAGATTACATAGTTGCCGAATTCACAACTTCATTATTGCGATTTTGATTCAACTGAACAAGATAGATTTTACTAGATTTCCCTCCATAGTTTAAAATTAAGTTTAGTTCCACTTTAAAGCCCCTGCAGACTCGCAGAACAGCGAGTGCCCCTCCCCCGGGGACGTTGGCTACTACCAGGAGCAGTTTGTAGCCACCGGGCAGTGACAGCAAAGACCAGAGAACAAACAGTCGGTTCACATCACTGTAAAAGTCAGGAACCCTGGTGTGGGAGGGCGAGTAAAAATGGTGCCTCAAACCATACATTACTACTGATGGAAAAAAAAAACCAATGCCTTACATCAGAGGTGTGAAACCTGGGGGGGGGGGGGGGGGGGGTCAGTAAAAATTTCCAGGGGTCCCCTGATTGTTATGTATACACAATACGTTCTACTGGGATCTGCCTTTTAATGGAACACGGACACTTGGGCCCCAACCTCCCACATTATCCCTATATACCGTTGTTGAGCATACGTGCCTGCTGCCTGCAGCAGTCATCCATCATAAGCCTAGGATCAATACTCCAGCATTGAATGATGCAAGCTAGTAACACGTCCAGTGTGTGGCCGGCTGCATATAATAGAGCCCTGTTCTCTATGAACTCTGCACCATCTATCCGCAGCTGAGCACCAAACATCTGGACAGTGGTGAGCTGGCAGAATGTGCACTAAACGTCAAGTGAATCCCCCCCCCTCCCCTCCCCGATACATTCCTCTGGCTCCGGTCTACATTACAGCAATGAGACACTGCTAAAATATGGTATTCACAGTGTGAAGGCTGGAATCCTAAATACATCTGGTGCTTATGGCACTCCACACCCACAGCCCATGGGTGTGGGAAGAGTCCTAGTGCTTTAAGCATGGGGCTGGGTAGGTACCTCGGGAGTGGGCGCACATTATTTTTGCAGACCACACTCCTTAGGGAATCCAGCCCATGCTGAACAGCCTGGGGCGCTTACAAACCGCCTGTAGTCCCCAACAGGGAACTGAGAATTGTTCATACCTGAATACTGGTGCATAGCTAACCATGCAAAAGGGAAGCTCCCACAAATTTTGCTCTTAGACCCAGCAATGCACTTTTCCACCACTGGTCATTGTGTACACCCTTAGTAAAAGGACAAGCACATGCCATTTTTTGGTTATTATTTCAAGGAACATCTTTTGCTCTGATAATGGACAAAACTATTTGGTTTCACATGAGAACTTCCTCTTTGTTGTGCCACTTTCCAGTTTAGGTTAAACACCTTTATAATACTCTGCAATTATCAGATATATTACGCCGCCGAAGAGGACTGCTATCACATGATCACTGACTGATGTCAGTGGTCATGTGTGAGTGCTGCACGGACGGGGGCATCCATTAAAAAAAAAAACGGAAACAGCAGGCGCCATTCCGCCGCTGTACTATGTCCCAAACACCGCAGACATGTCTCCACCCACAGTTGCTAGAGTGAGAGAGCACCTGAGGTCATAGGAACCTATAAGATGTATACTTCACTGCACTATGCCTATTGGCTTCACATGGAAGAAAGACCAGTTAGGATTTACCATATTGATACTGGATTAACATTCTCCTGTGTGCATGTTTATAATTCCAGTATCTTTTCCACATAATTCCTACATGTTTTATTTCAAAGCATTTAGACACTACTTATAACAAAGACCAGAATTACAGTTAGTAACACCACCACCACCCCCTCCCCGCAATAATTATTCAAACTGCTAGCAATCCGAACAAAAGAAACATATATGGTATGGTAATTAAGGATGAGCGGGCTCGGATGTCTGGAATCCGAGCCCACCCGAACAGTGTGATTCCGAGTCAGATCCGAGCGATGTCCGGATATTCCCGCCGATTCCGAAACTTAAAACGAGGCTCTTGTCACTAAAAATAGGTACTACTGTATAACTACAGTCCAGTGGTACTCTCCTGTGCCGCAGATAATTTGTAAAGGCTTTGCCCAGTGTGTGTGGTTTAGGGGTACGCTCTCTTGTGCTGCATATAATGGAGTACCAAAATTTGGAGGATAAAGTAGGGAAAGATCAAGAACGACTTCCTCCTAATGCTGAAGCTGCTGCCACTAGTCATGATATAGACGATGAAATACCATCAACGTCGTCTGCCAAGGCCGATGCCCACTCTCCTAGTACAGGGCATGTAAAATCCAAAAACCCAAAGTTGACTAAAATTTCCAAAAAAAGAAAATTAAAAACATCTGAGGAGAAACGAAAACTTGCCAATATGCCATTTACGACACGGAGTGGCAAGGAACGGCTTAGGCCCTGGCCCGTGTTCAGGACTAGTGGTTCAGCTTCACCCAAGGATCTAAGCAGCAGGACAGAGCACAGGACACAGCACCAATGGACTGATACTGCAGAATGTGTGAACTTTGTAATATTGCAGTACCAATGGACTTATACTGCTGGATTGGTTTTGCAAATTTGGTTATAATTATATATTTTTTTTTTTATTTATTTTTTTTTATTTTTTAAAAACTTGGGAATAATGGGGAAATAACTATGCCCTTAGAAGCACAGAGCACAGGACACAGCACCACTGGACTGAACAGGACACGGCACAGGACCCAGCAGCACTACGGAACTCAGCAGGACAGAGCAAAGGACACAGCACCAATGGACTGATACTGCAGAATGTGTGAACTTTGTAATATTGCAGTACCACTGGACTTTTACTGCTGAATGTGTGAACTTGGTAATATTGCAGTACCAATGGGCTTATACTGCAGGATTGGTTGTGCAAATTTTGTGGTAATTAAAAAAAATTAAATTAGTTTTTGGTATTTTTTTAAATAACTTTTTTTTATTTTTTTAAACACAGGGGAATATTGGGGAAATAACTATGCCCTTAGAAGCACAGAGCACAGGACACAGCACCACTGGACTGAACAGGACACAGCACAGGACCCAGCAGCACCACTGACCTCAGAAGGACAGAGCACAGCACACAGCACCACTGGACTGATACTGCAGAACACAGCACAGCACAGCACAGCACAGAACTAAACAGCACAGCACAGAACTAAACAGCACAGCACGAGATCTATCAGGACAGAGGACCACCTAACACACCCTCCCTCTACCCTGATCAATGCCCGAGTGAAGATGGCGGCGACTAGCGGGGAATTTATAGGATCCGAGTATCGCGAGATCCGACAACGGGATTATGAGTCAGAGCCTCAGTTTCAGATTTGAATTTAACGCCAATACCCGGATCTGTCTCGGATCCGACTCGGATCGGCAACGTTCGGGTGGGCTGGGATTTCAGAAATCCGAGTGCGCTCATCCCTAATTGAAATTGATCCTCCATAACTGACTGCAGATTTAAGTGTCCTGTTTCTGACAGATATCAGTAGAATCTCTCTACTGTTGCCCTAGCTTCACATAGTCCATGTATTACTCATGTATTGATCTCTTTGTTAAATCACAAAGTTATTAACCTGTATTAATCGGTACCAGCTCATTAGAAGAAAAAAATATCCACTTTAGAGGAAAGGTTTATTTAACTATATGTAGTATGCAGTTTGTAGTAAGCTATGTGATATTATTTTTTTCTACACTCAACAAGGATTATGTAATATTATTTGTAACTGTCACACTATCATCTTTAACATATCTGCATGTCTGTCTTAATCTGCCTTCAAGTCTATATATGTGTGATACCCTATAAATTAAAAGGTATTTATTTAAATACTTGACAGATTCCACAGTATGGAAAGTATAGGAAAATAGAGAAAAATTGTGAAATATCTTGTATTCATAATTTTTATTGTTATGACACTGGGGGGCGTTTGGTTGGCATTCAATTCTACACAAATTCCAGTTGGAGCTTCATGCATTGTGCAGCTGCCCACATTTAAAGGTATTATTGTACCCGACACATCGCTGATTTTTGCTTCCTTATTGTTCAACAGAGGTTATATATTATCACTGTATACATATTGAGATTTCAACTGTATGTGAGCAGGTCCAGCTTGGTAAAGTATTGGCACTAAGTATGGGTAAATACTACAGGTTCTTCACCCGATTATCATGCCAATAACATGATTGACGATCGTTAGGTCTGATATCGCATTCGTTTGTACGCTCCCACGATTATGTTTTATCGTTCCAAAGGACATCGTATCGTTTGACTTTTTTAAACAAACTAAAAGTCTCTATAAATGATGGAACGATGTAGTGCCACTTCTGCAGTGTGCATGCACTCAGGACCGGCAGTGTCCATAGATCTCTATGGAGTGGGCAGAGTCACCATCTTTTCAGCCGATGGTTATGACAGATGAAGAGCACAGATCTGAAGGTAAATCGTGTAAAACGTATAGCGTGTACTCATGAATCGGCTGAAAAGATGGTGACTCTGCCCACTCCATAGAGATAAGGGTAACGAATTGTCACATTCATAAATCATAAATCATGAATCAAATCATGAATCATGAATCAAATCATGAATCATGAATCGAATCATGATTCATAAATCATGAATCATGAATCAAATCATGAATCATGATTCATAAATCATAAATCATGAATTATGATTCATGAGTCATGAATCGAATCATGAATCATGATTCATGAATCATGAATCGAATCATAAATCATGAATTGAATTATAAATCATGATTCATGAAATGAATCATGAATTGAATCATGAATTGAATCATAAATCATGAATTGAATTATAAATCATGATTCATGAAATGAATCATGAATTGAATCATGAGTCATGAATTGAATCATGAATCATGAATCATGAATTGAATCATGAATCATGAATCATGAATTGAATCATGAATCATGAATCATGAATTGAATCATGAATCATAAATCATGAATCATGAATTGAATCATGAATCATGAATCATGAATTGAATCATGAATCATGAATCATGAATTGAATCATGAATCATAAATCATGAATCATGAATTGAATCATGAATCATGAATCATGAATTTAATCATGAATCATGAATTGAATCATGAATTGAATCATGAATCATGAATTGAATCCTGAATCATGAATCAGGAATCATGAATCATGAATTGAATCATGAATCATGAATCATGAATCGAATAATGAATCATGAATCATGAATTGAATCATGAATCATGAATTGAATCATGAATCATGAATTGAATCATGAATCATGAATCATGAATTGAATCATGAATCATGAATCATGAATTGAATCATGAATCATGAATTGAATCATGAATCATGAATTATGATTTGAATCATGAATCATGAATTGAATCATGAATCATGAATTGAATCATGAATCATGAATCATGAATTGAATCATGAATCATGAATTGAATCATGAATCATGAATTGAATCATGAATCATGAATTGAATCATGAATCATGAATTGAATCATGAATCATGATTTGAATCATGAATCATGAATTGAATCATATATATAATCATGATTTGAATCATCAATCATGAATTGAATCATGATTCATGAATCATGAATTGAATCATGAATTGAATCATGAATCATAAATCATGAATTGAATCATGAATCATGAATTAAATGATGAATCATGAATTGAATCATGAATCTTGAAATGAATCATGAATCATGAATTGAATCATGATTCATGAATCATAAATCATGAATCGAATCATGAATCATGAATTGAATCATGAATCTTGAAATGAATCATGAATCATGAATTGAATCATGATTCATGAATCATAAATCATGAATCGAATCATGAATCATGAATTGAATCATGAATTAAATGATGAATCATGAATCATTAATCTAATCATGATTCATGAATCATGAATCATAAATCGAATCATAAATCATGAATTAAATCATGAATCATGAATTGAATCATGAATCATGAATTAAATCATAAATCATAAATCATTAAATGAATCATGAATTGAATCATGAATCATGAATCATGAATCAAATCATGAATCATGAATTGAATCATGAATCGAATCATGATTCATGAATCATGAATCATTAATTGAATCATGAACCATGAATCATGATTTGAATCATGAATTAAATCATATATTAAATCATGAATCATGAATTGAATTATGACTCATTAATCATGAATTAAATTATGAATCATGAATTGAATCATGAATTGAATCATGAATCATAAATTGAATCATGAATCATGAATTGAATCATGAATCATGAATTGAATCATGAATCATGATTTGAATCATGAATCATGAATTGAATCATATATTGAATCATGATTTAAATCATGAATCATGAATTGAATCATATATTAAATCATGAATTGAATCATGAATCATGAATTGAATCATTAATCATGAATCATAAATCATGAATTTAATCATGATTCATGAATCATGAATCATAAATTGAATCATGAATCATGAATCATGAATTGAATCATGAATCATGAATTGAATCATGAATCATGATTTGAATCATGAATCATGAATTGAATCATATATTGAATCATGATTTAAATCATGAATCATGAATTGAATCATATATTAAATCATGAATTGAATCATGAATCATGAATTGAATCATGAATCATGAATCATAAATCATGAATTTAATCATGATTCATGAATCATGAATTTAATCATGATTCATGAATCATGAATTGAATCATGAATCATGAATCATAAATCATGAATTTAATCATGATTCATGAATCATGAATTGAATCATGAATTGAATCAAGAATCATGAATCATGAATTGAATCATGAATCATGAATTGAATCATGAGTCATGAATTGAACCATGAATCATGAATTGAATCATGAATCATGAATCAAATCATGAATTATGAATGATGAATTGAATCATGAATCATGAATCATGAATCGAATCATGATTCATATATCATGAATAATGAATCAAATCATGAATCATGAATCAAATCATGAATCATGAATCGAATCATGATTCATAAATCATGAATCATGAATCAAATCATGAATCATGAATCATGATTCATAAATCATAAATCATGAATTATGATTCATGAGTCATGAATCGAATCATGAATCATGATTCATGAATCATGAATTGAATCATGAATCATGAATTGAATCATGAATCATGAATCAAATCATGAATTATGAATGATGAATTGAATCATGAATCATGAATCGAATCATGATTCATAAATCATGAATCATGAATCAAATCATGAATCATGAATCAAATCATGAATCATGAATCGAATCATGATTCATAAATCATGAATCATGAATCAAATCATGAATCATGATTCATAAATCATAAATCATGAATTATGATTCATGAGTCATGAATCGAATCATGAATCATGATTCATGAATCGAATCATAAATCATGAATTGAATTCTAAATCATGATTCATGAAATGAATCATGAATTGAATCATGAGTCATGAATTGAATCATGAATCATGAATCATGAATTGAATCATGAATCATGAATCATGAATTGAATCATGAATCATAAATCATGAATCATGAATTGAATCATGAATCATGAATCATGAATTTAATCATGAATCATGAATTGAATCATGAATTTAATCATGAATCATGAATTGAATCCTGAATCATGAATCAGGAATCATGAATCATGAATTGAATCATGAATCATGAATCATGAATCGAATAATGAATCATGAATCATGAATTGAATCATGAATCATGAATCATGAATTGAATCATGAATCATGAATTGAATCATGAATCATGAATCATGAATTGAATCATGAATCATGAATCATGAATTGAATCATGAATCATGAATCATGAATTGAATCATGAATCATGAATTTAATCATGAATCATGAATTATGATTTGAATCATGAATCATGAATTGAATCATGAATCATGAATTGAATCATGAATCATGAATTGAATCATGAATCATGATTTGAATCATGAATCATGAATTGAATCATGAATCATGAATTGAATCATGAATCATGATTTGAATCATGAATCATGATTTGAATCATGAATCATGAATTGAATCATATATATAATCATGAATTGAATCATCAATCATGAATTGAATCATGATTCATGAATCATGAATTGAATCATGAATTGAATCATGAATCATAAATCATGAATTGAATCATGAATCATGAATTAAATGATGAATCATGAATTGAATCATGAATCTTGAAATGAATCATGAATCATGAATTGAATCATGATTCATGAATCATAAATCATGAATCGAATCATGAATCATGAATTGAATCATGAATTAAATGATGAATCATGAATCATTAATCTAATCATGATTCATGAATCATGAATCATAAATCGAATCATAAATCATGAATTAAATCATGAATCATGAATTGAATCATGAATCATGAATTAAATCATAAATCATAAATCATTAAATGAATCATGAATTGAATCATGAATCATGAATCATGAATCATGAATTGAATCATGAATCGAATCATGATTCATGAATCATGAATCATGAATTGAATCATGAACCATGAATCATGATTTGAATCATGAATTAAATCATATATTAAATCATGAATCATGAATTGAATTATGACTCATTAATCATGAATTAAATTATGAATCATGAATTGAATCATGAATTGAATCATGAATCATAAATTGAATCATGAATCATGAATCATGAATTGAATCATGAATCATGAATTGAATCATGAATCATGATTTGAATCATGAATCATGAATTGAATCATATATTGAATCATGATTTAAATCATGAATCATGAATTGAATCATATATTAAATCATGAATTGAATCATGAATCATGAATTGAATCATTAATTGAATCATGAATCATGAATTAAATCATGAATCATGAATCATAAATCATGAATTTAATCATGATTCATGAATCATGAATTTAATCATGATTCATGAATCATGAATCATGAATTGAATCATGAATCATGAATTGAATCATGAATTGAATCATAAATCATAAATCATTAAATGAATCATGAATTAAATCATGAATCATGAATTGAATCATGAATCATGAATTGAATCATGAGTCATGAATTGAATCATGAATCATGAATTGAATCATGAATCATGAATCAAATCATGAATTATGAATGATGAATTGAATCATAAATCATGAATCATGAATCGAATCATGATTCATAAATCATGAATAATGAATCAAATCATGAATCATGAATCAAATCATGAATCATGAATCGAATCATGATTCATAAATCATGAATCATGAATCAAATCATGAATCATGAATCATGATTCATAAATCATAAATCATGAATTATGATTCATGAGTCATGAATCGAATCATGAATCATGATTCATGAATCGAATCAAAAATCATGAATTGAATTATAAATCATGATTCATGAAATGAATCATGAATTGAATCATGAGTCATGAATTGAATCATGAATCATGAATCATGAATTGAATCATGAATCATAAATCATGAATCATGAATTGAATCATGAATCATGAATCATGAATTTAATCATGAATCATGAATTGAATCATGAATTGAATCATGAATCATGAATTGAATACTGAATCATGAATCAGGAATCATGAATCATGAATTGAATCATGAATCATGATTTGAATCATGAATCATGAATTGAATCATATATATAATCATGAATTGAATCATCAATCATGAATTGAATCATGATTCATGAATCATGAATTGAATCATGAATTGAATCATGAATCATAAATCATGAATTGAATCATGAATCATGAATTAAATCATGAATCATGAATTGAATCATGAATCTTGAAATGAATCATGAATCATGAATTGAATCATGATTCATGAATCATAAATCATGAATCGAATCATGAATCATGAATTGAATCATGAATTAAATGATGAATCATAAATTATTAATCAAATCATGATTCATGAATCATGAATCATAAATCGAATCATAAATCATGAATTAAATCATGAATCATGAATTGAATCATGAATCATGAATTAAATCATAAATTGTAAATCATTTAATGAATCTTGAATTGAATCATGAATCATGAATCATGAATCAAATCATGAATCATGAATTGAATCATGAATCATGAATCGAATCATGATTCATGAATCATGAATTGAATCATGAACCATGAATCATGATTTGAATCATGAATTAAATCATATATTAAATCATGAATCATGAATTGAATTATGAATCATTAATCATGAATTAAATTATGAATCATGAATTGAATCATGAATTGAATCATGAATCATAAATTGAATCATGAATCATGAATTGAATCATGAATCATGATTTGAATCATGAATCATGAATTGAATCATATATTGAATCATGATTTAAATCATGAATCATGAATTGAATCATATATTAAATCATGAATTGAATTATGAATCATGAATTGAATCATGAATCATGAATTGAATCATTAATTGAATCATGAATCATGAATTGAATCATGAATCATGAATCATGAATTTAATCATGATTTATGAATCATGAATTTAATCATGATTCAAAAATCATGAATCATGAATTGAATCATGAATCATGAATTGAATCATGAATTTAATCATGAATCATGAATCATGAATTGAATCATGAATCATGAATTGAATCATTAATTGAATCATGAATCTAATCATGAATCATGAATTGAATCATGAATTGAATCATGAATCATGAATCATGAATCGAATCATGATTCATGAATCATGAAGCATGAATCAAATCAAGATTCATTAATCATAAATCATAAATCGAATCATAAATCATGAATTAAATCGTAAATCATAAATCATTAAATGAATCATGACTCATGAATTGAATCATGCATCATGAATCATGAATTGAATCATGAATCATGAATTGAATCATGAATCATGAATTGAATCATGAATCATGAATCATGAATTGAATCATGAATCATGAATCATAAATTGAAACATGAATCATGAATTGAATCATGAATTGAATCATGAATCATGAATTGAATCATGAATCATGAATCAGAAATCAGGAATCATGAATTGAATCATGAATCATAAATCATGAATTGAATCATGAATCATGAATCATGAATTGAATCATGAATCATGAATTGAATCATAAATCATGAATCATGATTTGAATCATGAATTGAATCATGAATTATGAATTGAATCATGAATCATGAATTGAATCATGAATCATGAATTGAATCATGAATTGAATCATGAATCATGAATTGAATCATGAATCATGATTTGAATCATGAATCATGAATTGAATCATATATTGAATCATGAATTGAATCATGAATCATGAATTGAATCATGAATCATGAATCATGAATAGAATCATGAATCATGAATCTTAAATCGAATCATAAATCATGAATTGAATCATAAATCATGAATCATGAATTGAATCATGAATCATGAATTGAATCATGAATCATGATTTGAATCATGAATCATGATTTGAATCATGAATCATGATTTGAATCATGAATCATGAATTGAATCATATATTGAATCATGAATCATGAATTCAATCATGAATCATAAATTGAGTCATTAATCATGAATTGAATCATGAATCATGATTTGAATCATGAATAATGAATCATGAATTGAATCATGAATCATGAATTAAATCATGAATTGAATCATGAATCATGAAATGAATCATGAATCATGAATTGAATCATGAATCATGAATTGAATCATGAATCATGAATCTTGAAATGAATCACGAATCATGAATTGAATCATGATTCATGAATCATAAATCATGAATCGAATCATGAATCATGAATTGAATCATGAATTAAATGATGAATCATGAATCATTAATTTAATCATGATTCATGAATCATGAATCATAAATCGAATCATGAATCATGAATTAAATCATGAATCATGAATTGAATCATGAATCATGAATTGAATCATGAATCATGAATTGAATCATGAATCACGAATCATGAATTGAATCATGAATCATGAATTGAATCATGAATCATAAATTGAACCATGAATCATGATTTGAATCATGAATTAAATCATATATTAAATCATGAATCATGAATTGAATTATGAATCATTAATCATGAATTAAATTATGAATCATGAATTGAATCATGAATTGAATCATGAATCATAAATTGAATCATGAATCATGAATTGAATCATGAATCATGATTTGAATCATGAATCATGAATTGAATCATATATTGAATCATGATTTAAATCATGAATCATGAATTGAATCATATATTAAATCATGAATTGAATTATGAATCATGAATTGAATCATGAATCATGAATTGAATCATTAATTGAATCATGAATCATGAATTGAATCATGAATCATGAATCATGAATTTAATCATGATTTATGAATCATGAATTTAATCATGATTCAAAAATCATGAATCATGAATTGAATCATGAATCATGAATTGAATCATGAATTTAATCATGAATCATGAATCATGAATTGAATCATGAATCATGAATTGAATCATTAATTGAATCATGAATCTAATCATGAATCATGAATTGAATCATGAATTGAATCATGAATCATGAATCATGAATCGAATCATGATTCATGAATCATGAAGCATGAATCAAATCAAGATTCATTAATCATAAATCATAAATCGAATCATAAATCATGAATTAAATCGTAAATCATAAATCATTAAATGAATCATGACTCATGAATTGAATCATGCATCATGAATCATGAATTGAATCATGAATCATGAATTGAATCATGAATCATGAATTGAATCATGAATCATGAATCATGAATTGAATCATGAATCATGAATCATAAATTGAAACATGAATCATGAATTGAATCATGAATTGAATCATGAATCATGAATTGAATCATGAATCATGAATCAGAAATCAGGAATCATGAATTGAATCATGAATCATAAATCATGAATTGAATCATGAATCATGAATCATGAATTGAATCATGAATCATGAATTGAATCATAAATCATGAATCATGATTTGAATCATGAATTGAATCATGAATTATGAATTGAATCATGAATCATGAATTGAATCATGAATCATGAATTGAATCATGAATTGAATCATGAATCATGAATTGAATCATGAATCATGATTTGAATCATGAATCATGAATTGAATCATATATTGAATCATGAATTGAATCATGAATCATGAATTGAATCATGAATCATGAATCATGAATAGAATCATGAATCATGAATCTTAAATCGAATCATAAATCATGAATTGAATCATAAATCATGAATCATGAATTGAATCATGAATCATGAATTGAATCATGAATCATGATTTGAATCATGAATCATGATTTGAATCATGAATCATGATTTGAATCATGAATCATGAATTGAATCATATATTGAATCATGAATCATGAATTCAATCATGAATCATAAATTGAGTCATTAATCATGAATTGAATCATGAATCATGATTTGAATCATGAATAATGAATCATGAATTGAATCATGAATCATGAATTAAATCATGAATTGAATCATGAATCATGAAATGAATCATGAATCATGAATTGAATCATGAATCATGAATTGAATCATGAATCATGAATCTTGAAATGAATCACGAATCATGAATTGAATCATGATTCATGAATCATAAATCATGAATCGAATCATGAATCATGAATTGAATCATGAATTAAATGATGAATCATGAATCATTAATTTAATCATGATTCATGAATCATGAATCATAAATCGAATCATGAATCATGAATTAAATCATGAATCATGAATTGAATCATGAATCATGAATTGAATCATGAATCATGAATTGAATCATGAATCACGAATCATGAATTGAATCATGAATCATGAATTGAATCATGAATCATAAATTGAATCATGAATCATGAATCATGAAATTAATCATGAATCATGAACCACATCATGATTCATGAATTGAATCATGAATTGAATCATGAATCATAAATCATGAATCAATAATCATGAATTGAATCATGATTCATGAATCATGAATCATAAATCGAATCATGAATCATGAATTAAATCATGAATCATGAATTGAATCATGAATCATGAATTGAATCATGAATCATGAATTTAATCATAAATCATGAATTATGATTTGAATCATGAATCATGAATTGAATCATATATTGAATCATGAATCATGAAATAAATCATGAATCATGAATCAAATCTTGATTCATGAATTGAATTATGAATTGAATCATGAATCATGAATTGAATCATGAATTAAATCATGAATCATGAATTGAATCATGAATCATGAATTGAATCATGAATTGAATCATGAATCATGAATTGAATCATGAATCATGAATTGAATCATGAATCATGAATCATGATTTGAATCATGAATCATGAATTGAATCATATATTGAATCATGAATCATGAATTGAATCATGAATCATTAATCATGAATTGAATCATGATTCATGAATTGAATCATGAATTGAATCATGTATCATGAATCATGAAATGAATCATGAATAATGAATTGAATCATGAATCATGAATTGAATCATGAATCATGAAATGAATCATGAATCATGAACCAAATCATGATTCATGAATTGAATCATGAATTGAATCATGAATCATAAATCATGAATTGAATCATGATTAATGAATCATGAATTATGAATTGAATTATGATTCATGAATCATGAATCAAATCATGATTCATGAATTATGAATCATGAATTGATTCATTAATCATGAATTGAATCATAAATCATTAAATGAATCATGAATTAAATCATGAATCATGAATTGAATCATGAATCATGAATTGAATCATGAGTCATGAATTGAATCATGAATCATGAATTGAATCTTGAATCATGAATCAAATCATGAATTATGAATGATGAATTGAATCATGAATCATGAATCATGAATCGAATCATGATTCATAAATCATGAATCATGAATCAAATCATGAATCATGAATCAAATCATGAATCATGAATCGAATCATGATTCATAAATCATAAATCATGAATCAAATCATGAATCATGAATCATGATTCATAAATCATAAATCATGAATTATGATTCATGAGTCATGAATCGAATCATGAATCATGATTCATGAATCATGAATCAAATCATAAATCATGAATTGAATTATAAATCATGATTCATGAAATGAATCATGAATTGAATCATGAGTCATGAATTGAATCATGAATCATGAATTGAATCATGAATCATGAATCATGAATTGAATCATGAATCATAAATCATGAATCATGAATTGAATCATGAATCATGAATTTAATCATGAATCATGAATTGAATCATAAATTGAATCATGAATCATGAATTGAATCCTGAATCATGAATCAGGAATCATGAATCATGAATTGAATCATGAATCATGAATCGAATAATGAGTCATGAATCATGAATTGAATCATGAATCATGAATCATGAATTGAATCATGAATCATGAATTGAATCATGAATCATGAATCATGAATTAAATCATGAATCATGAATTTAATCATGAATCATGAATTATGATTTGAATCATGAATCATGAATTGAATCATGAATCATGAATTGAATTATGAATCATGAATTGAATCATGAATCATGATTTGAATCATGAATCATAAATTGAATCATATATATAATCATTAATTGAATCATCAATCATGAATTGAATCATGATTCATCAATCATGAATTGAATCATGAATTGAATCATGAATCATAAATCATGAATTGAATCATGAATCATGAATTAAATCATGAATCATGAATTGAATCATGAATCTTGAAATGAATCATGAATCATGAACTGAATCATGATTCATGAATCATAAATCATGAATCGAATCATGAATCATGAATTGAATCATGAATTAAATGATGAATCATGAATCATTAATCTAATCATGATTCATGAATCATGAATCATAAATCGAATCATAAATCATGATTTAAATCATGAATCATGAATTGAATCATGAATCATGAATTAAATCATAAATCATAAATCATTAAATGAATCATGAATTGAATCATGAATCATGAATCATGAATCAAATCATGAATCATGAATCATGAATTGAATCATGAATCATGAATCATGAATCGAATCATGATTCATGAATCATGAATCATGAATTGAATCATATATTGAATCATGATTTAAATCATGAATCATGAATTGAATCATATATTAAATCATGAATTGAATCATGAATCATGAATTGAATCATTAATTGAATCATGAATCATGAATTGAATCATGAATCATGAATCATAAATCATGAATTTAATCATGATTCATGAATCATGAATTTAATCATGATTCATGAATCATGAATCATGAATTGAATCATGAATCATGAATTGAATCATGAATCATGAATTGAATCATGAATCATGAATTGAATCATTAATTGTATCATGAATCATGAATCTAATCATGAATCATGAATTGAATCATGAATTGAATCATGAATCATGAATCGAATCATGATTCATGAATCATGAATCATGAATCAAATCATGATTCATTAATCATAAATCATAAATCGAATCATAAATCATGATTTAATTAGTAAATCATAAATCATTAAATGAATCATGACTCATGAATTGAATCATGAATCATGAAATTGATGAATTGAATCATGAATCATGAATTGAATCATGAATCATGAATTGAATCATGAATCATGAATCATAAATTGAAACATGAATCATGAATTGAATCATGAATTGAATCATGAATCATGAATTGAATCATGAATCATTAATCAGGAATCAGGAATCATGAATTGAATCATAAATCATAAATCATGAATTGAATCATGAATCATGAATCATGAATTGAATCATGAATCATGAATCATGAATTGAATCATGACTCATGAATCATGATTTGAATCATGAATTGAATCATGAATTATGAATTGAATCATGAATCATGAATTGAATCATGAATCATGAATTGAATCATGAATCATGATTTGAATCATGAATCATGAATTGAATCATATATTGAATCATGAATTGAATCATGAATCATGAATTGAATCATGAATCATGAATCATGAATTGAATCATGAATCTTAAATCGAATCATAAATCATGAATTGAATCATAAATCATGAATTATGAAATGAATCATGAAGTGAATCATGAATCATGAATTGAATCATAAATCATGAATTGAATCATGAATCATGATTTGAATCATGAATCATGATTTGAATCATGAATCATGAATTGAATCACATATTGAATCATGAATCATGAATTCAATCATGAATCATGAATTGAGTCATTAATCATGAATTGAATCATAAATCATGATTTGAATCATGAATAATGAATCATGAATTGAATCATGAATCATGAATTAAATCATGAATTGAATCATGAATCATGAAATGAATCATGAATCATGAATTGAATCATGATTAATTAATTGAATCATGAATCATGATTCATGAATCATGAATCATAAATCAAATCATGAATCATGAATTATGAATTGAATCATGAATCATGAATCGAATCATGATTCATGAATCATGAATCGAATCATAAATCATTAATTAAATCGTAAATCATAAATCATTAAATGAATCATGAATTGAATCATGAATCATGAATCATGAATCAAATCATGAATCATGAATCATGAATTGAATCATGAATCATGAATCGAATCATGATTTATGAATCATGAATCATGAATTGAATCATGAACCATGAATCATGATTTGAATCATGAATTAAATCATATATTAAATCATGAAACATGAATTGAATTATGAATCATTAATCATGAATTAAATTATGAATCATGAATTGAATCATGAATTGAATCATGAATCATAAATTGAATCATGAATCATGAATTGAATCATAATTCATGAATTGAATCATGAATCATGATTTGAATCATGAATCATGAATTGAATCATACATTAAATCATGAATTGAATCATGAATCATGAATTGAATCATTAATTGAATCATGAATCATGAATTGAATCATGAATCATGAATCATGAATCATGAATTTAATCATGATTCAGGAATCATGAATTTAATCATGATTCATGAATCATGAATTTAATCATGATTCATGAATCATGAATCAAGAATTGAATCATGAATCATGAATTGAATCATGAATCATGAATCATGAATTGAATCATGAATCATGAATTGAATCATTAATTGAATCATGAATCATGAATCTAATCATGAATCATGAATTGAATCATGAATTGAATCACGAATCATGAATCATGAATCGAATCAAATCATGATTCATTAATCATAAATCATAAATCGAATCATAAATCATGAATTAAATCGTAAATCATAAATCATTAAATGAATCATGACTCATGAATTGAATCATGAATCATGAATTAAATCATGAATCATGATTTGAATCATGAATCATGAATCATGAATTGAATCATGAATCATGAATCATAAATTGAAACATGAATCATGAATTGAATCATGAATTGAATCATAAATCATTAATTGAATCATGAATCAGGAATCAGGAATCATGAATTGAATCATGAATCATAAATCATGAATTGAATCATGAATCATGAATCATGAATTGAATCATGAATCATGAATAGTGAATTGAATCATGAATCATGAATCATGATTTGAATCATGAATTGAATCATGAATTATGAATTGAATCATGAATCATGAATTGAATCATGAATCATGAATTGAATCATGAATTGAATCATGAATCATGAATTGAATCATGAATCATGATTTGAATCATGAATCATGAATTGAATCATGAATCATGAATTGAATCATGAAATGAATCATGAAGTGAATCATGAATCATGAATTGAATCATGAATCATGAATTGAATCATGAATCATGAATCAATAATCATGAATTGAATCATGAATCATGAATCATGAATCGAATAATGAATCATGAATCATGATTTGAATAATGAATTGAATCATGAATCATGAATCATGAATTGAATCATGAATTGAATCATGAATCATGAATCCTGAATCGAATCATGATCCATGAATCATGAATCGAATCATGATTCATGAATCAGGAATCAAATCATAAATCATGAATTAAATCATAAATCATTATTCATTAAATGAATCATGAATTGAATCATGAATCATGAATTAAATCATGAATCATGAATCATAATTTGAATCATGAATCATAAATCATGAATCGAATCATGATTCATGAATCATGAATTGAATCATTAACCATGAATCATGATTTGAATCATGAATTAAATAATATATTGAATCATCAATCATGAATTGAATCATGATTCATGAATCATGAATTGAATCATGAATTGAATCATGAATCATAAATCATGAATTGAATCATGAATCATGAATTAAATCATGAATCATGAATTGAATCATGAATCTTGAAATGAATCATGAATCATGAATTGAATCATGATTCATGAATCATAAATCATGAATCGAATCATGAATCATGAATTGAATCTTGAATTAAATGATGAATCATGAATCATTAATCTAATCATGATTCATGAATCATGAATCATAAATCGAATCATAAATCATGAATTAAATCATGAATCATGAATTGAATCATGAATTAAATCATAAATCATAAATCATTAAATGAATCATGAATTGAATCATGAATCATGAATCATGAATCAAATCATGAATCATGAATCATGAATTGAATCATGAATCATGAATCATGAATCGAATCATGATTCATGAATCATGAATCATGAATTGAATCATGAACCATGAATCATGATTTGAATCATGAATTAAATCATATATTAAATCATGAATCATGAATTGAATTATGAATCATTAATCATGAATTAAATTATGAATCATGAATTGAATCATGAATTGAATCATGAATCATAAATTGAATCATGAATCATGAATTGAATCATGAATCATGATTTGAATCATGAATCATGAATTGAATCATATATTGAATCATGATTTAAATCATGAATCATGAATTGAATCATATATTAAATCATGAATTTAATCATGAATCATGAATTGAATCATTAATTGAATCATGAATCATGAATTGAATCATGATTCATGAATCATGAATCATGAATTTAATCATGATTCATGAATCATGAATTTAATCATGATTCATGAATCATGAATTGAATCATAAATCATGAATTGAATCATGAATCATGAATTGAATCATGAATCATGAATCATGATTTGAATCATGAATTGAATCATGAATTATGAATTGAATCATGAATCATGAATTGAATCATGAATCATGAATTGAATCATGAATTGAATCATGAATCATGAATTGAATCATGAATCATGATTTGAATCATGAATTATGAATTGAATCATGAATCATGAATTGAATCATGAAATGAATAATGAAGTGAATCATGAATCATGAATTGAATCATGAATCATGAATTGAATCATGAATCATGAATCAATAATCATGAATTGAATCATGAATCATGAATCATGAATCGAATAATGAATCATGAATCATGATTTGAATCATGAATTGAATCATGAATCATGAATCATGAATTGAATCATGTATTGAATCATGAATCATGAATCCTGAATCGAATCATGATCCATGAATCATGAATCGAATCATGATTCATGAATCAAATCATAAATCATGAATTAAATCATAAATCATTAATCATTAAATGAATCATGAATTGAATCATGAATCATGAATTAAATCATGAATCATGAATCATAATTTGAATCATGAATCATAAATCATGAATCGAATCATGATTCATGAATCATGAATTGAATCATTACCATGAATCATGATTTGAATCATGAATTAAATAATATATTGAATCATCAATCATGAATTGAATCATGATTCATGAATCATGAATTGAATCATGAATTGAATCATGAATCATAAATCATGAATTGAATCATGAATCATGAATTAAATCATGAATCATGAATTAAATTATGAATCATGAATTGAATCATGAATTGAATCATGAATCATAAATTGAATCATGAATCATGAATTGAATCATGAATCATGATTTGAATCATGAATCATGAATTGAATCATATATTGAATCATGATTTAAATCATGAATCATGAATTGAATCATATATTAAATCATGAATTGAATTATGAATCATGAATTGAATCATGAATTGAATCATTAATTGAATCATGAATCATGAATTGAATCATGAATCATGAATCATGAATTTAATCATGATTCATGAATCATGAATTTAATCATGATTCATGAATCATGAATCATGAATTGAATCATGAATCATGAATTGAATCATGAATTGAATCATGAATCATGAATCGAATCATGATTCATGAATCATGAATCAAATCAAGATTCATTAATCATAAATCATAAATCGAATCATAAATCATGAATTAAATCGTAAATCATAAATCATTAAATGAATCATGACTCATGAATTGAATCATGCATCATGAATCATGAATTGAATCATGAATCATGAATTGAATCATGAATCATGAATTGAATCATGAATCATGAATTGAATCATGAATCATGAATCATAAATTGAAACATGAATCATGAATTGAATCATGAATTGAATCATGAATCATGAATTGAATCATGAATCATGAATCAGAAATCAGGAATCATGAATTGAATCATGAATCATAAATCATGAATTGAATCATGAATCATGAATCATGAATTGAATCATGAATCATGAATTGAATCATAAATCATGAATCATGATTTGAATCATGAATTGAATCATGAATTATGAATTGAATCATGAATCATGAATTGAATCATGAATCATGAATTGAATCATGAATTGAATCATGAATCATGAATTGAATCATGAATCATGATTTGAATCATGAATCATGAATTGAATCATATATTGAATCATGAATTGAATCATGAATCATGAATTGAATCATGAATCATGAATCATGAATAGAATCATAAATCATGAATCTTAAATCGAATCATAAATCATGAATTGAATCATAAATCATGAATCATGAAATGAATCATGAAGTGAATCATGAATCATGAATTGAAACATGAATCATGAATTGAATCATGAATTAAATTATAAATCATGAATCATGAATTGAATCATGAATCATGAATTGAATCATGAATCATGATTTGAATCATGAATCATGATTTGAATCATGAATCATGAATTGAATCATATATTGAATCATGAATCATGAATTCAATCATGAATCATAAATTGAGTCATTAATCATGAATTGAATCATGAATCATGATTTGAATCATGAATCATGAATTAAATCATGAATTGAATCATGAATCATGAAATGAATCATGAATCATGAATTGAATCATGAATCATGAATTGAATCATGAATCATGAATCTTGAAATGAATCACGAATCATGAATTGAATCATGATTCATGAATCATAAATCATGAATCGAATCATGAATCATGAATTGAATCATGAATTAAATGATGAATCATGAATCATTAATTTAATCATGATTCATGAATCATGAATCATAAATCGAATCATAAATCATGAATTAAATCATGAATCATGAATTGAATCATGAATCATGAATTGAATCATGAATCATGAATTGAATCATGAATCACGAATCATGAATTGAATCATGAATCATGAATTGAATCATGAATCATAAATTGAATCATGAATCATGAATCATGAAATTAATCATGAATCATGAACCACATCATGATTCATGAATTGAATCATGAATTGAATCATGAATCATAAATCATGAATTGAATCATGATTCATGAATCATGAATCGATTCCTTAATCATGAATTGAATCATAAATCATTAAATTAATCATGAATTAAATCATGAATCATGAATTGAATCATGAATCATGAATTGAATCATAAATCATAAATCATGAATCAATAATCATGAATTGAATCATGAATAATGAATCATGAATCAAATAATGAATCATGAATCATGAATTGAATCATGAATTGAATCATGAATCATGAATTATGAATTGAATCATGAATCATGAATCATGAATTGAATCATGAATCATGAATTTAATCATAAATCATGAATTATGATTTGAATCATGAATCATGAATTGAATCATATATTGAATCATGAATCATGAAATAAATCATGAATCATGAATCAAATCTTGATTCATGAATTGAATTATGAATTGAATCATGAATCATGAATTGAATCATGAATTAAATCATGAATCATGAATCATGAATTGAATCATGAATCATGAATTGAATCATGAATTGAATCATGAATCATGAATTGAATCATGAATCATGAATCATGATTTGAATCATGAATCATGAATTGAATCATATATTGAATCATGAATCATGAATTGAATCATGAATCATTAATCATGAATTGAATCATGATTCATGAATTGAATCATGAATTGAATCATGTATCATGAATCATGAAATGAATCATGAATAATGAATTGAATCATGAATCATGAATTGAATCATGAATCATGAAATGAATCATGAATCATGAACCAAATCATGATTCATGAATTGAATCATGAATCATAAATCATGAATTGAATCATGATTAATGAATCATGAATTATGAATTGAATTATGATTCATGAATCATGAATCGAATCATGATTCATGAATTATGAATCATGAATTGATTCATTAATCATGAATTGAATCATAAATCATAAATCATGAAATGAATCATGTATTAAATCATGAATCATGAATTGAATCATGAATCATGAATTGAATCATGAATCATGAATCAAATCATGAATCATGAATCAAATCATGAATCATGAATCGAATCATGATTCATAAATCATAAATCATGAATCAAATCATGAATCATGAATCATGATTCATAAATCATAAATCATGAATTATGATTCATGAGTCATGAATCGAATCATGAATCATGATTCATGAATCATGAATCAAATCATAAATCATGAATTGAATTATAAATCATGATTCATGAAATGAATCATGAATTGAATCATGAGTCATGAATTGAATCATGAATCATGAATCATGAATTGAATCATGAATCATGAATCATGAATTGAATCATGAATCATGAATCATGAATTGAATCATGAATCATGAATCATGAATTTAATCATGAATCATGAATTGAATCATGAATTGAATCATGAATCATGAATTGAATCATGAATTGAATCATGAATCATGAATTGAATCCTGAATCATGAATCATGAATTTAATCATGAATCATGAATTATGATTTGAATCATGAATCATGAATTGAATCATGAATTGAATTATGAATCATGAATTGAATCATGAATCATGATTTGAATCATGAATCATAAATTGAATCATATATATAATCATGAATTGAATCATCAATCATGAATTGAATCATGATTCATGAATCATGAATTGAATCATGAATTGAATCATGAATCATAAATCATGAATTGAATCATGAATCATGAATTAAATCATGAATCATGAATTGAATCATGAATCTTGAAATGAATCATGAATCATGAATTGAATCATGATTCATGAATCATAAATCATGAATCGAATCATGAATCATGAATTGAATCATGAATTAAATGATGAATCATGAATCATTAATCTAATCATGATTCATGAATCATGAATCATAAATCGAATCATAAATCATGAATTAAATCATGAATCATGAATCATGAATTAAATCATAAATCATAAATCATTAAATGAATCATGAATTGAATCATGAATCATGAATCATGAATCAAATCATGAATCATGAATTGAATCATGAATCATGAATCATGAATCGAATCATGATTCATGAATCATTAATCATGAATTGAATCATGAACCATGAATCATGATTTGAATCATGAATTAAATCATATATTAAATCATGAATCATGAATTGAATTATGAATCATTAATCATGAATTAAATTATGAATCATGAATTGAATCATGAATTGAATCATGAATCATAAATTGAATCATGAATCATGAATCATGAATTGAATCATGAATCATGATTTGAATCATGAATTGAATCATATATTGAATCATGATTTAAATCATGAATCATGAATTGAATCATATATTAAATCATGAATTTAATCATGATTCATGAATCATGAATTTAATCATGATTCATGAATCATGAATCATGAATTGAATCATAAATCATGAATTGAATCATGAATTGAATCATGAATCATGAATTGAATCATGAATCATGAATCATGATTTGAATCATGAATTGAATCATGAATTATGAATTGAATCATGAATCATGAATTGAATCATGAATCATGAATTGAATCATGAATTGAATCATGAATCATGAATTGAATCATGAATCATGATTTGAATAATGAATCATGAATTGAATCATGAATCATGAATTGAATCATGAAATGAATAATGAAGTGAATCATGAATTGAATCATGAATCATGAATTGAATCATGAATCATGAATCAATAATCATGAATTGAATCATGAATCATGAATCGAATAATGAATCATGAATCATGATTTGAATCATGAATTGAATCATGAATCATGAATTGAATCATGAATTGAATCATGAATCATGAATCCTGAATCGAATCATGATCCATGAATCATGAATCGAATCATGATTCATGAATCATGAATCAAATCATAAATCATGAATTAAATCATAAATCATTAATCATTAAATGAATCATGAATTGAATCATGAATCATGAATTAAATCATGAATCATGAATCATAATTTGAATCATGAATCATAAATCATGAATCGAATCATGATTCATGAATCATGAATTGAATCATTACCATGAATCATGATTTGAATCATGAATTAAATAATATATTGAATCATCAATCATGAATTGAATCATGATTCATGAATCATGAATTGAATCATGAATTGAATCATGAATCATAAATCATGAATTGAATCATGAATCATGAATTAAATCATGAATCATGAATTGAATCATGAATCTTGAAATGAATCATGAATCATGAATTGAATCATGATTCATGAATCATAAATCATGAATCGAATCATGAATCATGAATTGAATCATGAATTAAATGATGAATCATGAATCATTAATCTAATCATGATTCATGAATCATGAATCATAAATCGAATCATAAATCATGAATTAAATCATGAATCATGAATTGAATCATGAATCATGAATTAAATCATAAATCATAAATCATTAAATGAATCATGAATTGAATCATGAATCATGAATCATGAATCAAATCATGAATCATGAATCATGAATTGAATCATGAATCATGAATCATGAATCGAATCATGATTCATGAATCATGAATCATGAATTGAATCATGAACCATGAATCATGATTTGAATCATGAATTAAATCATATATTAAATCATGAATCATGAATTGAATCATAAATCATGAATTGAATCATGAATTGAATCATGAATCATGAATCATGAATTGAATCATGAATCATGAATTGAATCATTAATTGAATCATGAATCATGAATCTAATCATGAATCATGAATTGAATCATGAATTGAATCATGAATCATGAATCGAATCATGATTCATGAATCATAAATCATAAATCGAATTATAAATCAAGAATTAAATCATAAATCATTAAATGAATCATGACTCATGAATTGAATCATGAATCATGAATCATGAATTGAATCATGAATCATGAATTGAATCATGAATCATGAATCATGAATTGAATCATGAATCATGAATCATAAATTGAAACATGAATCATGAATTGAATCATGAATTGAATCATGAATCATGAATTGAATCATGAATCATGAATCAGGAATCAGGAATCATGAATTGAATCATGAATCATAAATCATGAATTGAATCATGAATCATGAATCATGAATTGAATCATGAATCATGAATCATGAATTGAATCATGAATCATGATTTGAATCATGAATTGAATCTAGAATTATGAATTGAATCATGAATTGAATCATGAATCATGAATTGAATCATGAATTGAATCATGAATCATGAATTGAATCATGAATCATGATTTGAATCATGAATCATGAATTGAATCATATATTGAATCATGAATTGAATCATGAATCATGAATTGAATCATGAATCATGAATCTTAAATCGAATCATAAATCATGAATTGAATCATAAATCATGAATCATGAAATTAATCATGAAGTGAATCATGAATCATGAATTGAATCATGAATCATGAATTGAATCATGAATCATGAATTGAATCATGAATCATGATTTGAATCATGAATCATGATTTGAATCATGAATCATGAATTGAATCATATATTGAATCATGAATTCAATCATGAATCATGAATTGAGTCATTAATCATGAATTGAATCATAAATCATGATTTGAATCATGAATAATGAATCATGAATTGAATCATGAATCATGAAATGAATCATGAATCATGAATTGAATCATGATTAATTAATTGAATCATGAATCATGATTCATGAATCATGAATCATAAATCAAATCATGAATCATGAATTATGAATTGAATCATGAATCATGAATCGAATCATGATTCATGAATCGAATCATAAATCATTAATTGAATCGTAAATCATAAATCATTAAATGAATCATGAATTGAATCATGAATCATGAATCAAATCATGAATCATGAATCATGAATTGAATCATGAATCATGAATCATGAATTGAATCATGAACCATGAATCATGATTTGAATCATGAATTAAATCATATATTAAATCATGAATCATGAATTGAATTATGAATCATTAATCATGAATTAAATTATGAATCATGAATTGAATCATGAATTGAATCATGAATCCTAAATTGAATCATGAATCATGAATCATGAATTGAATCATAATTCATGAATTGAATCATGAATCATGATTTGAATCATGAATCATGAATTGAAACATATATTGAATCATGATTTAAATCATGAATCATGATTTAAATCATGAATCATGATCCATGAATCATGAATCGAATCATGATTCATGAATCATGAATCAAATCATAAATCATGAATTAAATCATAAATCATTAATCATTAAATGAATCATGAATTGAATCATGAATCATGAATTAAATCATGAATCATGAATCATAATTTGAATCATGAATCATAAATCATGAATCGAATCATGATTCATGAATCATGAATTGAATCATTAACCATGAATCATGATTTGAATCATGAATGAAATAATATATTGAATCATGAATCATGAATTGAATCATGAATCATTAATCATGAATTGAATTATGAATCATGAATTAAATCATGAGTCGAATCATGAATTGAATAATGAATTATGAATTGAATCATGAATCATGAATTGAATCATGAATCATTAATCATGAATTGAATTATGAATCATAAATTAAATCATGAATCATGAATTGAATCATGATTTATGATTTGAATCATGAATTGAATCATGAATCATGAATTGAATCATGAATCATGAATCATGATTTGAATCATGAATCATGAATTGAATCATATATTGAATCATGATTTGAATCATGAATTGAATCATATATTGAATCATGAATTGAATCATGAATCATGAATTGAATCATTAATTGAATCATGAATCATGAATCATGAATTATGAGTCATGAATTGAATCATGAATCATGAATTGAACCATGAATCATGAATTGAATCATGAATCATGAATTATGATTTGAATCATGAATTGAATCATGAATTATGAATTGAATCATGAATCATGAATTGAGTCATGAATCATGAATTGAATCATAAATTGAATCATGAATCATGATTTGAATCATGAATCATGATTTGAATCATGAATCATGAATTGAATCATATATTGAATCATGAATTGAATCATGAATCATGAATTGAATCATGAATCATGAATTGAATCATGAATCATGAATCTTAAATCGAATCATAAATCATGAATTGAATCATAAATCATGAATCATAAAATGAATCATGAAGTGAATCATGAATCATGAATTGAATCATGAATCATGAATTGAATCATGAATAAAATTATAAATCATGAATCATGAATTGAATCATGAATCATGAATTGAATCATAAATCATGATTTAAATCATGAATCATGAATTAAATCATATATTGAATCATGAATCATGAATTGAATCATGAATCATGAATTGAGTCATTAATCATGAATTGAATCATGAATCATGATTTGAATCATGAATAATGAATCATGAATTGAATCATGAATCATGAATTAAATCATGAATTGAATCATGAATCATGAAATGAATCATGAATCATGATTTGAATCATGATTAATAAATTGAATCATGAATCATGAATCATGATTTGAATCATGATTAATAAATTGAATCATGAATCATGATTCATGAATCATGAATCATGAATCAAATCATGAATCATGAATTATGAATTGAATCATGAATTGAATCATGATTCATGAATCATGAATCATAAATCGAATCATGATTCATGAATCATGATTCGAATCATGATTCATGAGTCATGAATTGAATCGTAAATCATGAATTGAATCGTAAATCATGAATCATGAAATGAATCATGAATTGAATCATGAATCATGAATTAAATCATGAATCATGAATTAAATCATGAATCATGAATTGAATCATGAATCATGAATTGAATCATGAATCATGAATCATAAATTGAATCATGAATCATGATTTGAATCATGAATCATGAATTGAATCATATATTAAATAATGATTTGAATCATGAATCATGAATTGAATCATATATTGAATCATGAATTGAATCATGAATCATGAATTGAATCATTAATTGAATCATGAATCATGAATTATGATTTGAATCATGAATTGAATCATGAATTATGAATTGAATCATGAATCATGAATTGAGTCATGAATCATGAATTGAATCATAAATTGAATCATGAATCATGATTTGAATCATGAATCATGATTTGAATCATGAATCATGAATTGAATCATATATTGAATCATGAATTGAATCATGAATCATGAATTGAATCATGAATCATGAATTGAATCATGAATCATGAATCTTAAATCGAATCATAAATCATGAATTGAATCATAAATCATGAATCATAAAATGAATCATGAAGTGAATCATGAATCATGAATTGAATCATGAATCATGAATTGAATCATGAATCATGAATTGAATCATGAATAAAATTATAAATCATGAATCATGAATTGAATCATGAATCATGAATTGAATCATAAATCATGATTTAAATCATGAATCATGAATTAAATCATATATTGAATCATGAATCATGAATTGAATCATGAATCATGAATTGAGTCATTAATCATGAATTGAATCATGAATCATGATTTGAATCATGAATAATGAATCATGAATTGAATCATGAATCATGAATTAAATCATGAATTGAATCATGAATCATGAAATGAATCATGAATCATGATTTGAATCATGATTAATAAATTGAATCATGAATCATGAATCATGATTTGAATCATGATTAATAAATTGAATCATGAATCATGATTCATGAATCATGAATCATGAATCAAATCATGAATCATGAATTATGAATTGAATCATGAATCGAATCATGATTCATGAATCATGAATCATAAATCGAATCATGATTCATGAATCATGATTCGAATCATGATTCATGAGTCATGAATTGAATCGTAAATCATGAATTGAATCGTAAATCATGAATCATGAAATGAATCATGAATTGAATCATTAATCATGAATTAAATCATGAATCATGAATTAAATCATGAATCATGAATTAAATCATGAATCATGAATTGAATCATGAATCATGAATTGAATCATGAATCATGAATTGAATCATGAATCATGATTTGAATCATGAATCATGAATTGAATCATATATTGAATAATGATTTGAATCATGAATCATGAATTGAATCATATATTGAATCATGAATTGAATCCTGAATCATGAATTGAATCATTAATTGAATCATGAATCATGAATCATGAATTATGAGTCATGAATTGAATCATGAATTGAACCATGAATCATGAATTGAATCATGAATCATGAATTATGATTTGAATCATGAATTGAATCATGAATTATGAATTGAATCATGAATCATGAATTGAGTCATGAATCATGAATTGAATCATAAATTGAATCATGAATCATGATTTGAATCATGAATCATGATTTGAATCATGAATTGAATCATATATTGAATCATGAATTGAATCATGAATCATGAATTGAATCATGAATCATGAATTGAATCATGAATCATGAATCTTAAATCGAATCATAAATCATGAATTGAATCATAAATCATGAATCATAAAATGAATCATGAAGTGAATCATGAATCATGAATTGAATCATGAATCATGAATTGAATCATGAATAAAATTATAAATCATGAATCATGAATTGAATCATGAATCATGAATTGAATCATAAATCATGATTTAAATCATGAATCATGAATTAAATCATATATTGAATCATGAATCATGAATTGAATCATGAATCATGAATTGAGTCATTAATCATGAATTGAATCATGAATCATGATTTGAATCATGAATAATGAATCATGAATTGAATCATGAATCATGAATTAAATCATGAATTGAATCATGAATCATGAAATGAATCATGAATCATGATTTGAATCATGATTAATAAATTGAATCATGAATCATGAATCATGATTTGAATCATGATTAATAAATTGAATCATGAATCATGATTCATGAATCATGAATCATGAATCAAATCATGAATCATGAATTATGAATTGAATCATGAATCGAATCATGATTCATGAATCATGAATCATAAATCGAATCATGATTCATGAATCATGATTCGAATCATGATTCATGAGTCATGAATTGAATCGTAAATCATGAATTGAATCGTAAATCATGAATCATGAAATGAATCATGAATTGAATCATTAATCATGAATTAAATCATGAATCATGAATTAAATCATGAATCATGAATTAAATCATGAATCATGAATTGAATCATGAATCATGAATTGAATCATGAATCATGAATCATGAATTGAATCATGAATCATGATTTGAATCATGAATCATGAATTGAATCATATATTGAATAATGATTTGAATCATGAATCATGAATTGAATCATATATTGAATCATGAATTGAATCATGAATCATGAATTGAATCATTAATTGAATCATGAATCATGAATCATGAATCTTGAGTTATGAATTGAATCATGAATCATAAATTAAATCATGAATCATGAATCATGAATTATGAGTCATGAATTGAATCATGAATCATGAATCATGAATTGAATCATGAATCATGAATTGAATCATGAATCATGAACTGAATCATGAATCATGAATTAAATCATGAATTGAATCATAAATCATGAATCATGAATTGAATCATGAATTGAATCATGAATTATTAAATGAATCATGAATTGAATCATGAATCATAAATCATGAATCGAATCATGATCCATGAATCATGAATCAAATCATGATTCATGAATCATGAATCAAATCATAAATCATGAATTAAATCATAAATCATTAATCATTAAATGAATCATGAATTGAATCATGAATCATGAATCATGAATCAAATCATGAATCATGAATCATAATTTGAATCATGAATCATAAATCATGAATCGAATTATGATTCATGAATCATGAACTGAATCATGAACCATGAATCATGAATTGAATTATGAATCATGAATTAAATCATGAGTTGAAATATGAATTGAATAATGAATCATGAATTGAATCATGAATCATGAATCATGATTTGAATCATGAATTAAATCATATATTGAATCATGAATCATGAATTGAATCATGAATCATTAATCATGAATTGAATTATGATTTATAAATTAAATCATGAATCATGAATTGAATCATGAACCATGAATTGAATCATGAATTGAATCATGAATCATGAATTGAATCATGAATCATGAATCATGATTTGAATCATGAATCATGAATTAAATCATATATTGAATCATGAATCATGAATTGAATCATGAATCATTAATCATGAATTGAATTATGAATCATGAATTAAATCATGAGTCGAATCATGAATTGAATAATGAATCATGAATTGAATCATGAATCATGATTTGAATCATGAATTAAATCATATATTGAATCATGAATCATGAATTGAATCATGAATCATTAATCATGAATTGAATTATGATTTATAAATTAAATCATGAATCATGAATTGAATCATGAATCATGAATTGAATCATGAATTGAATCATGAATCATGAATTGAATCATGAATCATGAATTGAATCATGAATCATGAATTGAATCATGAATCATGATTTGAATCATGAATCATGAATTGAATCATATATTGAATAATGATTTGAATCATGAATCATGAATTGAATCATATATTGAATCATGAATTGAATCATGAATCATGAATTGAATCATTAATTGAATCATGAATCATGAATCATGAATCTTGAGTTATGAATTGAATCATGAATCATAAATTAAATCATGAATCATGAATCATGAATTATGAGTCATGAATTGAATCATGAATCATGAATTGAATCATGAATCATGAACTGAATCATGAATCATGAATTAAATCATGAATTGAATCATAAATCATGAATCATGAATTGAATCATGAATTGAATCATGAATCATGAATTGAATCATGAATCATGAAACATGAATCATGAATCAGGTATAATGAATTGAATCATGAATCATGAATTGAATCATGAATTGAATCATGAATCATGAATTAAATCATGAATCATGAATCATAAATTAAATCATGAATCATGAATCATGAATTGAATCATAAATCATGAATTGAATCATGAATCATGAATTGAAACATGAATTGAATCATATATTGAATCATGAATAATGAAATGAATCATCAATCATGAATCAAATCATGAATCATGAATTAAATCATGAATCATGAATCATAAATTAAATCATGAATCATGAATCATGAATTGAATCATAAATCATGAATCATGAATTGAATCATGATTCATGAATCATGAATCGAACCATGATTTATGAATCATGAATCATGAATCGAATCATGATTCATAAATCATAAATCATGAATCATGATTCATGAATCATGAAATGAATCATGAATCATAAATCATAAATCATGAATCATGAATTGAATGATGAATTTAATCATAAATCATGAATTGAATCATGAATCATGAATAAAATCATGAATCATGAATCAAAAATCAGGAATCATGAATTGAATCATGAATCATGAATCATGAATCGAATAATGAATCATGAATTGAATCATGAATCATGAATCATGAATTGAATCATGAATCATGAATCATGAATTGAATCATGAATCATAAATCATGAATTGAATCATGAATCATTAATCATGAATTGAATTATGATTTATAAATTAAATCATGAATCATGAATTGAATCATGAACCATGAATTGAATCATGAATTGAATCATGAATCATGAATTGAATCATGAATCATGAATCATGATTTGAATCATGAATCATGAATTAAATCATATATTGAATCATGAATCATGAATTGAATCATGAATCATTAATCATGAATTGAATTATGAATCATGAATTAAATCATGAGTCGAATCATGAATTGAATAATGAATCATGAATTGAATCATGAATCATGAATCATGATTTGAATCATGAATTAAATCATATATTGAATCATTAATCATGAATTGAATTATGATTTATAAATTAAATCATGAATCATGAATTGAATCATGAATCATGAATTGAATCATGAATTGAATCATGAATCATGAATTGAATCATGAATCATGAATTGAATCATGAATCATGAATCATAAATTGAATCATGAATCATGAATCATGATTTGAATCATGAATCATGAATTGAATCATATATTGAATCATGATTTGAATCATGAATCATGAATTGAATCATATATTGAATCATGAATTGAATCATGAATCATGAATTGAATCATTAATTGAATCATAAATCATGAATCATGAATCTTGAGTTATGAATTGAATCATGAATCATAAATTAAATCATGAATCATGAATCATGAATTATGAGTCATGAATTGAATCATGAATCATGAATTGAATCATGAATCATGAATTGAATCATGAATCATGAACTGAATCATGAATCATGAATTAAATCATGAATTGAATCACAAATCATGAATCATGAATTGAATCATGAATTGAATCATGAATCATGAATTGAATCATGAATCATGAAACATGAATCATGAATCAGGTATAATGAATTGAATCATGAATCATGAATTGAATCATGAATTGAATCATGAATCATGAATTAAATCATGAATCATGAATCATAAATTAAATCATGAATCATGAATCATGAATTGAATCATAAATCATGAATTGAATCATGAATCATGAATTGAAACATGAACTGAATCATATATTGAATCATGAATAATGAAATGAATCATCAATCATGAATCAAATCTTGATTCATGAATTGAAATATGAATTGAATCATGAATCGAATCATGAATCATGAATCGAATCATGATTTATGAATCATGAATCATGAATTGAATCATGATTCATGAATCATGAATCGAACCATGATTTATGAATCATGAATCATGAATCGAATCATGATTCATAAATCATAAATCATGAATCATGATTCATGAATCATGAAATGAATCATGAATCATAAATCATAAATCATGAATCATGAATTGAATGATGAATTTAATCATAAATCATGAATTGAATCATGAATCATGAATTGAATCATGAATCATGAATCAAAAATCAGGAATCATGAATTGAATCATGAATCATGAATCGAATAATGAATCATGAATTGAATCATGAATCATGAATCATGAATTGAATCATGAATCATGAATCATGAATTGAATCATGAATCATAAATCATGAATCATGAATTAAATCATGAATCATGAATTAAATCATGAATCATGAATTAAATCATGAATCATGAATTAAATCATGAATCATGAATCATGAATTGAATCATGAATAATGAATCGAATAATGAATCATGAATCATGCATTGAATCATGAATCATGAATTGAATAATGAATCATGAATTAAATCATGAATCATGAATTGAATCATGAATCATGAATCATGAATTGACTCATGAATCATGAATTGAATCATATATTGAATCATGAATCATGAAATGAATCATGAATCATGAATCAAATCTTGATTCATGAATTGAATCATGAATTGAATCATGATTCATGAATCATGAATCGAACCAAGATTTATGATTAATGAATCATGAATCGAATCATGATTCATGAATTATGAATCATGAATTGAATCATGAATCATGAATCATGAATTGAATCATGAATCATAAATCATGAATCATGAATTGAATCATGAATCATGAATTGAATCATGAATCATAAATTGAACCATAAATTGAATCATGAATTGAATCATGAATTGAATCATGTATCATGAATTGAATCATGAATTGAAACATGAATCATGAATTGAATCATGAATCATTAATTGAATCATGAATCATGAATCAGGAATCATGAATTGAATCATGAATCATGAATTGAATAATGAATCATGAATCATGAATTGAATCATAAATCATGAATCATGATTTGAATCATGAATCATGAATTGAATCATATATTAAATAATGAGTCATAAATTGAATCATGATTCATGAATTGAATCATGAATTGAATCATGAATCATGAATTGAATCATGAATTGAATCATGAATCATTAATTGAATCATGAATCATGAATTGAATCATGAATCATGAATTGAATCATGAATCATGATTTGAATCATGAATTGAATTATAAATTGAATCATGAATCATGAATTGAATCATGAGTCATAAATTGAATCATGAATCATGAATTGAATCATGATTCATGAATCGTGAATCATGATTCATAACTAAAGAATCATGATTCATGAATCATGAATAATGAATCAAATAATAAATCATGAATTAAATCATAAATCATGAATCATGAAATGAATCATGAATTGAATCATGAGTCATGAATTGAATCATGAATCATGAATTGAATCATTAATCATGAATCATGAATTGAATCATTAATCATGAATCATGAATTGAATCATGAATCATAAATCATGAATCATGAATTGAATCATGAATCATGAATTTAATCATGAATCATGAATTGAATCATGAATTGAATCATGAATCATGAATTGAATCATGAACCATGAAGCATGAATCGAATAATGAATCATTAATCATGAATTGAATCATGATTTATGAATCATGAACCAAGAATTGAATCATTATTCATGAATCATGAATCAGGAATTGAATCATGAATCATGATTCATGAATTGAATCATGAATTATGAATCATGAATTGAATCATGAATCATGAATTGAATCATGAATCATGAATCATGAATTGAATCATGAATCATGAATCATGAATTGAATCATGAATCATGAATCGAATCATGATTCATGAATCAGGAATCATGAATTGAATCATGAACCATGAATCATGATTTGAATTATGAATTAAATCATATATTGAATCATGAATCATGAATTGAATCATGAATCATTAATCATGAATTGAATTATGAATCATGAATTGAATCATGAATTGAATCATGAATCATGAAATGAAACATGAATCATGAATTGAATCATGAATTGAATCATGAATCATGAATTGAATCATGAATCATGAATTGAATCATATATTAAATCATGAATTAAATCATGAATCATGAATTAAATCATGAATTGAATCATGAATCATGAATCATGAATCATGAATTTAATCATGATTCATGAATTGAATCATGAATTTAATCATGAATCATGAATCATTAATTGAATCATGAATCATGAATCAAATCATGATTCATTAATCATGAATCATAAATCGAATCATAAATCATGAATTAAATCGTAAATCATAAATCATTAAATGAATCATGAATCGTGAATTGAATCATGAATCATGAATTGAATCATGAATCATAAATTGAAACATGAATCATGAATTAAATCATGAATTGAATCATGAATCATGAATTGAATCATGAAGTGAATCATGAATCATGAATCAGGAATCAGGAATCATGAATTGCATCATGAATCATAAATAATGAATTGAATCATGAATCATGAATTGAACCATGAATCATGAATTGAATCATGAATCATGAATCATGAATTGAAGCATGAATCATGATATGAATCATGAATTGAATCATGAATCATGAATTGAATCATGAATCATGAATTGAATCATGAATTCAATCATGAATCATGAATTGAATCATGAATCATGATTTGAATCATGAATAATGAATTGAATCATATATTGAATAATGAATTGAAACATGAATCATGAATTGAATCATGAATCATGAATCATGAATTGAATCATGAATCATGAATTGAATCATGAATTGAATCATGAATCATGAGTTGAATCATGAATTGAATCATTAATTGAATCATGAATCATGAAATGAATCATGAATCATGAATTTAATCATGATTCATGAATCATGAATCATGAATCGAATCATGAATCCATGAATTGAATAATGAATTATGAATCATGCATCGAATCATGATTCATTAATCATAAATCATAAATCGAATCATAAATCATGAATTAAATCATAAATCATAAATCATTAAATAAATCATGAATTGAATCATGAATCATGAATTGAATCATGAATCATGATTCATGAATCGAATCATGATTCATGAATCATGAATCATAAATCGAATCATGATTCATGAAACATGAATCATGATTCGAATCATGATTCATGAATCGAATCATAAATCATGAATTGAATCGTAAATCATGAATCATGAAATAAATCATGAATTGAATCATGAATCATGAATTAATTCATGAATCGAATTATGAATCATGAATTAAATCATGAATTGAATCATGATCCATGAATCATGATTTATGAATCGAATCATTATTCATGAATCATAAATCATGAATCAAATCATAAATCATGAATTAAATCATAAATCATAAATCATTAAATGAATCATGAATTGAATCATGAATCATGAATCATGATTTCAATCATGAATTAAATCATATATTGAATCATGAATCATGAATTGAATCATGAATCATTAATCATGAATTGAATTATGAATCATGAATTGAATCATGAATCATGAATCATGAATTGAATCATGAATCATGAATCATGAATCATGAATTGAATCATGAATCATGAATTGAATCATGAATCATGAATCAGGAATCATGAATTGAATCATGAATAATGAATCGAATAATGAATCATGAATCATGAATTGAATAATGAATCATAAATTGAATCATGAATCATGAATTAAATCATGAATCATGAATTGAATCATATATTGAATCATGAATCATGAATTGAATCATGAATCATGAATTGAATCATGAATCATGAATTGAATCATGAATCATGATTTGAATCATGAATCATGAATTGAATCATATATTGAATAATGATTTGAATCATGAATCATGAATTGAATCATATATTGAATCATGAATTGAATCATGAATCATGAATTGAATCATTAATTGAATCATGAATCATGAATCATGAATCTTGAGTTATGAATTGAATCATGAATCATAAATTAAATCATGAATCATGAATCATGAATTATGAGTCATGAATTGAATCATGAATCATGAATTGAATCATGAATCATGAACTGAATCATGAATCATGAATTAAATCATGAATTGAATCATAAATCATGAATCATGAATTGAATCATGAATTGAATCATGAATCATGAATTGAATCATGAATCATGAAACATGAATCATGAATCAGGTATAATGAATTGAATCATGAATCATGAATTGAATCATGAATTGAATCATGAATCATGAATTAAATCATGAATCATGAATCATAAATTAAATCATGAATCATGAATCATGAATTGAATCATAAATCATGAATTGAATCATGAATCATGAATTGAAACATGAATTGAATCATATATTGAATCATGAATAATGAAATGAATCATCAATCATGAATCAAATCATGAATCATGAATTAAATCATGAATCATGAATCATAAATTAAATCATGAATCATGAATCATGAATTGAATCATAAATCATGAATCATGAATTGAATCATGATTCATGAATCATGAATCGAACCATGATTTATGAATCATGAATCATGAATCGAATCATGATTCATAAATCATAAATCATGAATCATGATTCATGAATCATGAAATGAATCATGAATCATAAATCATAAATCATGAATCATGAATTGAATGATGAATTTAATCATAAATCATGAATTGAATCATGAATCATGAATAAAATCATGAATCATGAATCAAAAATCAGGAATCATGAATTGAATCATGAATCATGAATCATGAATCGAATAATGAATCATGAATTGAATCATGAATCATGAATCATGAATTGAATCATGAATCATGAATCATGAATTGAATCATGAATCATAAATCATGAATTGAATCATGAATCATTAATCATGAAATGAATTATGATTTATAAATTAAATCATGAATCATGAATTGAATCATGAACCATGAATTGAATCATGAATTGAATCATGAATCATGAATTGAATCATGAATCATGATTTGAATCATGAATCATGAATTAAATCATATATTGAATCATGAATCATGAATTGAATCATGAATCATTAATCATGAATTGAATTATGAATCATGAATTAAATCATGAGTCGAATCATGAATTGAATAATGAATCATGAATTGAATCATGAATCATGAATCATGATTTGAATCATGAATTAAATCATATATTGAATCATTAATCATGAATTGAATTATGATTTATAAATTAAATCATGAATCATGAATTGAATCATGAATCATGAATTGAATCATGAATTGAATCATGAATCATGAATTGAATCATGAATCATGAATTGAATCATGAATCATGAATCATAAATTGAATCATGAATCATGAATCATGATTTGAATCATGAATCATGAATTGAATCATATATTGAATCATGATTTGAATCATGAATCATGAATTGAATCATATATTGAATCATGAATTGAATCATGAATCATGAATTGAATCATTAATTGAATCATAAATCATGAATCATGAATCTTGAGTTATGAATTGAATCATGAATCATAAATTAAATCATGAATCATGAATCATGAATTATGAGTCATGAATTGAATCATGAATCATGAATTGAATCATGAATCATGAATTGAATCATGAATCATGAACTGAATCATGAATCATGAATTAAATCATGAATTGAATCACAAATCATGAATCATGAATTGAATCATGAATTGAATCATGAATCATGAATTGAATCATGAATCATGAAACATGAATCATGAATCAGGTATAATGAATTGAATCATGAATCATGAATTGAATCATGAATTGAATCATGAATCATGAATTAAATCATGAATCATGAATCATAAATTAAATCATGAATCATGAATCATGAATTGAATCATAAATCATGAATTGAATCATGAATCATGAATTGAAACATGAACTGAATCATATATTGAATCATGAATAATGAAATGAATCATCAATCATGAATCAAATCTTGATTCATGAATTGAAATATGAATTGAATCATGAATCGAATCATGAATCATGAATCGAATCATGATTTATGAATCATGAATCATGAATTGAATCATGATTCATGAATCATGAATCGAACCATGATTTATGAATCATGAATCATGAATCGAATCATGATTCATAAATCATAAATCATGAATCATGATTCATGAATCATGAAATGAATCATGAATCATAAATCATAAATCATGAATCATGAATTGAATGATGAATTTAATCATAAATCATGAATTGAATCATGAATCATGAATTGAATCATGAATCATGAATCAAAAATCAGGAATCATGAATTGAATCATGAATCATGAATCGAATAATGAATCATGAATTGAATCATGAATCATGAATCATGAATTGAATCATGAATCATGAATCATGAATTGAATCATGAATCATAAATCATGAATCATGAATTAAATCATGAATCATGAATTAAATCATGAATCATGAATTAAATCATGAATCATGAATTAAATCATGAATCATGAATCATGAATTGAATCATGAATAATGAATCGAATAATGAATCATGAATCATGCATTGAATCATGAATCATGAATTGAATAATGAATCATGAATTAAATCATGAATCATGAATCATGAATTGAATCATGAATCATGAATCATGAATTGACTCATGAATCATGAATTGAATCATATATTGAATCATGAATCATGAAATGAATCATGAATCATGAATCAAATCTTGATTCATGAATTGAATCATGAATTGAATCATGATTCATGAATCATGAATCGAACCAAGATTTATGATTAATGAATCATGAATCGAATCATGATTCATGAATTATGAATCATGAATTGAATCATGAATCATGAATCATGAATTGAATCATGAATCATAAATCATGAATCATGAATTGAATCATGAATCATGAATTGAATCATGAATCATAAATTGAACCATAAATTGAATCATGAATTGAATCATGAATTGAATCATGTATCATGAATTGAATCATGAATTGAAACATGAATCATGAATTGAATCATGAATCATTAATTGAATCATGAATCATGAATCAGGAATCATGAATTGAATCATGAATCATGAATTGAATAATGAATCATGAATCATGAATTGAATCATAAATCATGAATCATGATTTGAATCATGAATCATGAATTGAATCATATATTAAATAATGAGTCATAAATTGAATCATGATTCATGAATTGAATCATGAATTGAATCATGAATCATGAATTGAATCATGAATTGAATCATGAATCATTAATTGAATCATGAATCATGAATTGAATCATGAATCATGAATTGAATCATGAATCATGATTTGAATCATGAATTGAATTATAAATTGAATCATGAATCATGAATTGAATCATGAGTCATAAATTGAATCATGAATCATGAATTGAATCATGATTCATGAATCATGAATCATGATTCATAACTAAAGAATCATGATTCATGAATCATGAATAATGAATCAAATAATAAATCATGAATTAAATCATAAATCATGAATCATGAAATGAATCATGAATTGAATCATGAGTCATGAATTGAATCATGAATCATGAATTGAATCATTAATCATGAATCATGAATTGAATCATTAATCATGAATCATGAATTGAATTATGAATCATAAATCATGAATCATGAATTGAATCATGAATCATGAATTTAATCATGAATCATGAATTGAATCATGAATTGAATCATGAATCATGAATTGAATCATGAACCATGAAGCATGAATCGAATAATGAATCATTAATCATGAATTGAATCATGATTTATGAATCATGAACCAAGAATTGAATCATTATTCATGAATCATGAATCAGGAATTGAATCATGAATCATGATTCATGAATTGAATCATGAATTATGAATCATGAATTGAATCATGAATCATGAATTGAATCATGAATCATGAATCATGAATTGAATCATGAATCATGAATCATGAATTGAATCATGAATCATGAATCGAATCATGATTCATGAATCAGGAATCATGAATTGAATCATGAACCATGAATCATGATTTGAATTATGAATTAAATCATATATTGAATCATGAATCATGAATTGAATCATGAATCATTAATCATGAATTGAATTATGAATCATGAATTGAATCATGAATTGAATCATGAATCATGAAATGAAACATGAATCATGAATTGAATCATGAATTGAATCATGAATCATGAATTGAATCATGAATCATGAATTGAATCATATATTAAATCATGAATTAAATCATGAATCATGAATTAAATCATGAATTGAATCATGAATCATGAATCATGAATCATGAATTTAATCATGATTCATGAATTGAATCATGAATTTAATCATGAATCATGAATCATTAATTGAATCATGAATCATGAATCAAATCATGATTCATTAATCATGAATCATAAATCGAATCATAAATCATGAATTAAATCGTAAATCATAAATCATTAAATGAATCATGAATCGTGAATTGAATCATGAATCATGAATTGAATCATGAATTGAATCATGAATCATAAATTGAAACATGAATCATGAATTAAATCATGAATTGAATCATGAATCATGAATTGAATCATGAAGTGAATCATGAATCATGAATCAGGAATCAGGAATCATGAATTGCATCATGAATCATAAATAATGAATTGAATCATGAATCATGAATTGAAGCATGAATCATGAATTGAATCATGAATCATGAATCATGAATTGAAGCATGAATCATGATATGAATCATGAATTGAATCATGAATCATGAATTGAATTATGAATCATGAATTGAATCATGAATTCAATCATGAATCATGAATTGAATCATGAATCATGATTTGAATCATGAATAATGAATTGAATCATATATTGAATAATGAATTGAAACATGAATCATGAATTGAATCATGAATCATGAATCATGAATTGAATCATGAATCATGAATTGAATCATGAATTGAATCATGAATCATGAGTTGAATCATGAATTGAATCATTAATTGAATCATGAATCATGAAATGAATCATGAATCATGAATTTAATCATGATTCATGAATCATGAATCATGAATCGAATCATGAATCCATGAATTGAATAATGAATTATGAATCATGCATCGAATCATGATTCATTAATCATAAATCATAAATCGAATCATAAATCATGAATTAAATCATAAATCATAAATCATTAAATAAATCATGAATTGAATCATGAATCATGAATTGAATCATGAATCATGATTCATGAATCGAATCATGATTCATGAATCATGAATCATAAATCGAATCATGATTCATGAAACATGAATCATGATTCGAATCATGATTCATGAATCGAATCATAAATCATGAATTGAATCGTAAATCATGAATCATGAAATAAATCATGAATTGAATCATGAATCATGAATTAATTCATGAATCGAATTATGAATCATGAATTAAATCATGAATTGAATCATGATCCATGAATCATGATTTATGAATCGAATCATTATTCATGAATCATAAATCATGAATCAAATCATAAATCATGAATTAAATCATAAATCATAAATCATTAAATGAATCATGAATTGAATCATGAATCATGAATCATGATTTCAATCATGAATTAAATCATATATTGAATCATGAATCATGAATTGAATCATGAATCATTAATCATGAATTGAATTATGAATCATGAATTGAATCATGAATCATGAATCATGAATTGAATCATGAATCATGAATCATGAATCATGAATTGAATCATGAATCATGAATTGAATCATGAATCATGAATCAGGAATCATGAATTGAATCATGAATAATGAATCGAATAATGAATCATGAATCATGAATTGAATAATGAATCATAAATTGAATCATGAATCATGAATTAAATCATGAATCATGAATTGAATCATATATTGAATCATGAATCATGAAATGAATCATGAATCATAAATCAAATCTTGATTCATGAATTGAATCATGAATTGAATCATGATTCGAATAATGAATCATGAATCATGAATCATGAATTGACTCATGAATCATGAATTGAATCATATATTGAATCATGAATCATGAAATGAATCATGAATCATAAATCATGAATCATGAATTGAATCATGAATCATGAATCATGAATTTAATCATGAATCATGAATCGAATCATGATTCATTAATCATAAATCATAAATTGAATCATAAATCATGAATTAAATCATAAATCATAAATCATTAAATGAATCATGAATTGAATCATGAATCATGAATTGAATCATGAATCATGAATTATGAATCGAATCATGATTCATGAATCATGAATCATAAATCGAATCATGATTCATGAAACATGAATCATGATTCGAATCATGATTCATGAATCGAATCATAAATCATGAATTGAATCGTAAATCATGAATCATGAAATGAATCATGAATTGAATCATGAATCATGAATTAATTCATAAATTGAATTATGAATCATGAATTAAATCATGAATTGAATCATGATCCATGAATCATGAATCATGAATCGAATCATTATTCATGAATCATGAGTCATGAATCAAATCATAAATCATGAATTAAATCATAAATCATAAATCATTAAATGAATCATGAATTGAATCATGAATCATGATTTGAATCTTGAATTAAATCATATATTGAATCATGAATCAAGAATTGAATCATGAATCATTAATCATGAATTGAATTATGAATCATGAATTAAATCATGAATCATGAATTGAATCATGAATCATGAATTGAATCATGAATCATGAATCATGAATTGAATCATGAATCATGAATCATGAATTGAATCATGAATCATAAATCATGAATCATGAATTGAATCATGAATCATGAATCATGATTCAATTCATGATTCCTGAATCAGGAATCATGAATTGAATCATGAATAATGAATCGAATAATGAATCATGAATCATAAATTGAATCATGAATCATGAATTAAATCATGAATAATGAATCATGAATTGAATCATGAATTAAAACATGAATCATGAATTGAATCATATATTGAATCATGAAATGAATCATGAATCAAGAATCAAATCTTAAGTTCATGAATTGAATCATGAATTGAATCATGATTCGAATCATGAATCATGAATCATGAATCGAATCATGATTTATGAATCATGAATCATGAATTGAATCATGATTCATGTATCATGAATCGAACCATGATCTATGAATCATGAATCATGAATCGAATCATGAATCATGAATTGAATCATGAGTCATGAATTGAATCATGAATCATGAATTGAATCATGAATCATGAATTAAATCATGAATCATAAATCAAATCTTGATTCATGAATTGAATCATGAATCGAATCATGATTTATGAATCATGAATCATGAATTGAATCATGATTCATGAATCATGAATCGAAAAATGATTTATGAATCATGAATCATGAATCGAATCATAATTCATGAATCATTAATCATGAATTGAATCATGAATCATGAATCGAATCATGATTCATTAATCATAAATCATAAATCGAATCATAAATCATGAATTGTATCGTAAATCATGAATCATGAAATGAATCATGAATTGAATCATGAATCATGAATTAATTCATGAATCGAATTATGAATCATGAATTAAATCATGAATTGAATCATGATCCATGAATCATGAATCATGAATCGAATCATTATTAATGAATCATGAGTCATGAATCAAATCATAAATCATGAATTAAATCATAAATCATAAATCATTAAATGAATCATGAATTGAATCATGAATCATGAATCATGATTTGAATCATGAATTAAATCATATATTGAATCATGAATCATGAATTGAATCATTAATCATTAATCATGAATTGAATTATGAATCATAAATTAAATCATGAATCATGAATTAAATCATGAGTCATGAATTGAATCATGAATCATGAATCATGATTTGAATCCTGAATCATGAATTGAATCATATATTGAATCATGATTTAAATCATGAATCATGAATTGAATCATATATTAAATCATGAATCATGAATTAAATCATGAGTCATGAATTGAATCATGAATCATGAATCATGATTTGAATCCTGAATCATGAATTGAATCATATATTGAATCATGATTTAAATCATGAATCATGAATTGAATCATATATTAAATCATGAATTGAATCATGAATCATGAATTGAATCATTAATTAAATCATGAATTGAATCATGAATCATGAATCATGAATTTAATCATGATTCATGAATCATGAATCATGAATTGAATCATGAATCATGAATTGAATCATGAATTAAATCATGAATCATGAATTGAATCATGAATCATGAATTGAATCATGAATTGAATCATGAATCGAATCATGATTCATGAATCATGAATCAAATCATTATTCATTAATCATAAATCATAAATTGAATCATAAATCATGAATTAAATCGTAAATCATAAATCATTAAATGAATCATGACTCATGAATTGAATCATGAATCATGAATTGAATCATAATTCATGAATTGAATCATGAATCATGAATCATGAATTGAATCATGAATCACGAATCATGAATTGAACCACGAATCATTAATTGAATCATGAATCATGAATCATGAATTGAATCAAGAATCATGAATCATGATTTGAATCATGAATCATGATTTGAATCATGAATCATGAATTTAATCATATATTGAATCATGAATCATGAATTGAATCATGAATCATGAATTGAGTCATTAATCATGAATTGAATCATGAATCATGATTTGAATCATGAATAATGAATCATGAATTGAATCATGAATTATGAATTGAATCATGAATCATGAATCGAATCATGAATTGAATTATGAATCATGAATTAAATCATGAGTCGAATCATGAATTGAATAATGAATCATGAATTGAATCATGAATCATGAATCATGATTTGAATCATGAATTAAATCATATATTGAATCATGAATTGAATCATGAATCATTAATCATGAATTGAATTATGATTTATAAATTAAATCATGAATCATGAATTGAATCATGAATCATGAATTGAATCATGAATTGAATCATGAATCATGAATTGAATCATGAATCATGAATTGAATCATGATTTGAATCATGAATCATGAATTGAATCATATATTGAATCATGATTTGAATCATGAATCATGAATTGAATCATTAATTGAATCATGAATCATGAATCATGAATCTTGAGTTATGAATTGAATCATGAATCATAAATTAAATCATGAATCATGAATCATGAGTCATGAATTGAATCATGAATCATGAATTGAATCATGAATCATGAATTGAATCATGAATCATGAACTGAATCATGAATCATGAATTAAATCATGAATTGAATCATAAATCATGAATTGAATCATGAATTGAATCATGAATCATGAATTGAATCATGAATCATGAAACATGAATCATGAATCAGGTATAATGAATTGAATCATGAATTGAATCATGAATTGAATCATGAATCATGAATTAAATCATGAATCATGAATCATAAATTAAATCATGAATCATGAATCATGAATTGAATCATAAATCATGAATTGAATCATGAATCATGAATTGAAACATGAATTGAATCATATATTGAATCATGAATAATGAAATGAATCATCAATCATGAATCAAATCTTGATTCATGAATTGAAATATGAATTGATTCATGAATCGAATCATGAATCGAATCATGATTTATGAATCATGAATCATGAATTGAATCATGATTCATGAATCATGAATCGAACCATGATTTATGAATCATGAATCGAATCATGATTCATAAATCATAAATCATGAATCATGATTCATGAATCATGAAATGAATCATGAATCATAAATCATAAATCATGAATCATGAATTGAATGATGAATTTAATCATAAATCATGAATTGAATCATGAATCATGAATTGAATCATGAATCATGAATCAAAAATCAGGAATCATGAATTGAATCATGAATCATGAATCATGAATCGAATAATGAATCATGAATCATGAATTGAATCATGAATCATGAATTGAATCATGAATCATGAATCATGAATTGAATCATGAATCATAAATCATGAATCATGAATCATGCATTGAATCATGAATCATGAATTGAATAATGAATCATGAATTAAATCATGAATCATGAATCATGAATTGACTCATGAATCATGAATTGAATCATATATTGAATCATGAATCATGAATTAAATCATGAATAATGAATCATGAATTGAATCATGAATTAAAACATGAATCATGAATTGAATCATATATTGAATCATGAAATGAATCATGAATCAAGAATCAAATCTTAAGTTCATGAATTGAATCATGAATTGAATCATGATTCGAATCATGAATCATGAATCATGAATCGAATCATGATTTATGAATCATGAATCATGAATTGAATCATGATTCATGTATCATGAATCGAACCATGATCTATGAATCATGAATCATGAATCGAATCATGAATCATGAATTGAATCATGAGTCATGAATTGAATCATGAATCATGAATTGAATCATGAATCATGAATTAAATCATGAATCATAAATCAAATCTTGATTCATGAATTGAATCATGAATTGAATCATGATTCGAATAATGAATCATGAATCATGAATCGAATCATGATTTATGAATCATGAATCATGAATTGAATCATGATTCATGAATCATGAATCGAAAAATGATTTATGAATCATGAATCATGAATCGAATCATAATTCATGAATCATTAATCATGAATTGAATCATGAATCATGAATCGAATCATGATTCATTAATCATAAATCATAAATCGAATCATAAATCATGAATTGTATCGTAAATCATGAATCATGAAATGAATCATGAATTGAATCATGAATCATGAATTAATTCATGAATCGAATTATGAATCATGAATTAAATCATGAATTGAATCATGATCCATGAATCATGAATCATGAATCGAATCATTATTAATGAATCATGAGTCATGAATCAAATCATAAATCATGAATTAAATCATAAATCATAAATCATTAAATGAATCATGAATTGAATCATGAATCATGAATCATGATTTGAATCATGAATTAAATCATATATTGAATCATGAATCATGAATTGAATCATTAATCATTAATCATGAATTGAATTATGAATCATAAATTAAATCATGAATCATGAATTAAATCATGAGTCATGAATTGAATCATGAATCATGAATCATGATTTGAATCCTGAATCATGAATTGAATCATATATTGAATCATGATTTAAATCATGAATCATGAATTGAATCATATATTAAATCATGAATTGAATCATGAATCATGAATTGAATCATTAATTAAATCATGAATTGAATCATGAATCATGAATCATGAATCATGAATTTAATCATGATTCATGAATCATGAATCATGAATTGAATCATGAATCATGAATTGAATCATGAATTAAATCATGAATCATGAATCATGAATTGAATCATGAATCATGAATTGAATCATGAATTGAATCATGAATCGAATCATGATTCATGAATCATGAATCAAATCATTATTCATTAATCATAAATCATAAATTGAATCATAAATCATGAATTAAATCGTAAATCATAAATCATTAAATGAATCATGACTCATGAATTGAATCATGAATCATTAATTGAATCATAATTCATGAATTGAATCATGAATCATGAATCATGAATTGAATCATGAATCACGAATCATGAATTGAACCACGAATCATTAATTGAATCATGAATCATGAATCATGAATTGAATCAAGAATCATGAATCATGATTTGAATCATGAATCATGATTTGAATCATGAATCATGAATTTAATCATATATTGAATCATGAATCATGAATTGAATCATGAATCATGAATTGAGTCATTAATCATGAATTGAATCATGAATCATGATTTGAATCATGAATAATGAATCATGAATTGAATCATGAATTATGAATTGAATCATGAATCATGAATCGAATCATGAATTGAATTATGAATCATGAATTAAATCATGAGTCGAATCATGAATTGAATAATGAATCATGAATTGAATCATGAATCATGAATCATGATTTGAATCATGAATTAAATCATATATTGAATCATGAATTGAATCATGAATCATTAATCATGAATTGAATTATGATTTATAAATTAAATCATGAATCATGAATTGAATCATGAATCATGAATTGAATCATGAATTGAATCATGAATCATGAATTGAATCATGAATCATGAATTGAATCATGAATCATGATTTGAATCATGAATCATGAATTGAATCATATATTGAATCATGATTTGAATCATGAATCATGAATTGAATCATTAATTGAATCATGAATCATGAATCATGAATCTTGAGTTATGAATTGAATCATGAATCATAAATTAAATCATGAATCATGAATCATGAGTCATGAATTGAATCATGAATCATGAATTGAATCATGAATCATGAATTGAATCATGAATCATGAACTGAATCATGAATCATGAATTAAATCATGAATTGAATCATAAATCATGAATTGAATCATGAATTGAATCATGAATCATGAATTGAATCATGAATCATGAAACATGAATCATGAATCAGGTATAATGAATTGAATCATGAATTGAATCATGAATTGAATCATGAATCATGAATTAAATCATGAATCATGAATCATAAATTAAATCATGAATCATGAATCATGAATTGAATCATAAATCATGAATTGAATCATGAATCATGAATTGAAACATGAATTGAATCATATATTGAATCATGAATAATGAAATGAATCATCAATCATGAATCAAATCTTGATTCATGAATTGAAATATGAATTGATTCATGAATCGAATCATGAATCGAATCATGATTTATGAATCATGAATCATGAATTGAATCATGATTCATGAATCATGAATCGAACCATGATTTATGAATCATGAATCATGAATCGAATCATGATTCATAAATCATAAATCATGAATCATGATTCATGAATCATGAAATGAATCATGAATCATAAATCATAAATCATGAATCATGAATTGAATGATGAATTTAATCATAAATCATGAATTGAATCATGAATCATGAATTGAATCATGAATCATGAATCAAAAATCAGGAATCATGAATTGAATCATGAATCATGAATCATGAATCGAATAATGAATCATGAATCATGAATTGAATCATGAATCATGAATTGAATCATGAATCATGAATCATGAATTGAATCATGAATCATAAATCATGAATCATGAATCATGCATTGAATCATGAATCATGAATTGAATAATGAATCATGAATTAAATCATGAATCATGAATCATGAATCATGAATTGACTCATGAATCATGAATTGAATCATATATTGAATCATGAATCATGAAATGAATCATGAATCATGAATCATGAATTGAATCATGAATCATGAATCATGAATTTAATCATGAATCATGAATTGAATCATGAATTCAATCATGAATCATAATTTGAATCATGAATCATGAAGCATGAATCGAATAATGAATCATTAATCATGAATTGAATCATGATTTATGAATCATGAACCAAGAATTGAATCATTATTCATGAATCATGAATCAGGAATTGAATCATGAATCATGATTCATGAATTGAATCATGAATCATGAATCATGAATTGAATCATGAATCATGAATCATGAATTGAATCATGAATCATGAATCATGAATTGAATCATGAATCATGAATTGAATCATGAATCATGAATCATGAATCGAATCATGATTCATGAATCAGGAATCATGAATTGAATCATGAACCATGAATCATGATTTGAATTATGAATTAAATCATATATTGAATCATGAATTGAATCATGAATCATTAATCATGAATTGAATTATGAATCATGAATTGAATCATGAATTGAATCATGAATCATGAAATGAAACATGAATCATGAATTGAATCATGAATTGAATCATGAATCATGAATTGAATCATGAATCATGAATTGAATCATATATTAAATCATTAATTAAATCATGAATCATGAATTAAATCATGAATTGAATCATAAATTAAATCATGAATTGAATCATGAATCATGAATCATGAATCATGAATTTAATCATGATTCATGAATTGAATCATGAATTTAATCATGAATCATGAATCATTAATTGAATCATGAATCATGAATCGAATCATGATTCATGAATCATGAATCATGAATCGAATCATGATTCATGAATCATGAATCATGAATCAAATCATGATTCATTAATCATGAATCATAAATCGAATCATAAATCATGAATTAAATCGTAAATCATAAATCATTTAATGAATCATGAATCATGAATTGAATCATGAATCATGAATTGAATCATGAATTGAATCATGAATCATGAATCATAAATTGAAACATGAATCATGAATTGAATCATGAATTGAATCATGAATCATGAATTGAATCATGAAGTGAATCATGAATCATGAATCAGGAATCAGGAATCATGAATTGAATCATGATTTATGAATCATGAATTGAATCATGATTCATGAATCATGAATCGAAAAATGATTTATGAATCATGAATCATGAATCGAATGATAATTCATGAATCATTAATCATGAATTGAATCATGAATCATGAATCGAATCATGATTCATTAATCATAAATCATAAATCGAATCATAAATCATGAATTGTATCGTAAATCATGAATCATGAAATGAATCATGAATTGAATCATGAATCATGAATTAATTCATGAATCGAATTATGAATCATGAATTAAATCATGAATTGAATCATGATCCATGAATCATGAATCGAATCATTATTCATGAATCATGAGTCATGAATCAAATCATAAATCATGAATTAAATCATAAATCATAAATCATTAAATGAATCATGAATTGAATCATGAATCATGAATCATGATTTGAATAATTAATTAAATCATATTTTGAATCATGAATCATGAATTGAATCATGAATCATTAATCATGAATTGAATTATGAATCATAAATTAAATCATGAATCATGAATTAAATCATGAATCATGAATTGAATCATGAATCATGATTTGAATCCTGAATCATGAATTGAATCATATATTGAATCATGATTTAAATCATGAATCATGAATTGAATCATATATTAAATCATGAATTGAATCATGAATCATGAATTGAATCATTAATTGAATCATGAATTGAATCATGAATCATGAATCATGAATTTATTCATGATTCATGAATCATGAATTGAATCATGAATCATGAATTGAATCATGAATTAAATCATGAATCATGAATCATGAATTGAATCATGAATCATGAATTGAATCATGAATTGAATCATGAATCGAATCATGATTCATGAATCATGAATCATGAATCAAATCATTATTCATTAATCATAAATCATAAATTGAATCATAAATCATGAATTAAATCGTAAATCATAAATCATTAAATGAATCATGACTCATGAATTGAATCATGAATCATGAATTGAATCATAATTCATGAATTGAATCATGAATCATGAATTGAATCATGAATCACGAATCATGAATTGAACCACGAATCATTAATTGAATCATGAATCATGAATCATGAATTGAATCAAGAATCATGAATCATGATTTGAATCATGAATCATGATTTGAATCATGAATCATGAATTTAATCATATATTGAATCATGAATCATGAATTGAATCATGAATCATGAATTGAGTCATTAATCATGAATTGAATCATGAATCATGATTTGAATCATGAATAATGAATCATGAATTGAATCATGAATCATGAATTATGAATTGAATCATGAATCATGAATCGAATCATGAATTGAATTATGAATCATGAATTAAATCATGAGCCGAATCATGAATTGAATAATGAATCATGAATTGAATCATGAATCATGAATCATGAATTGAATCATGAATCATGATTTGAATCATGAATTAAATCATATATTGAATCATGAATCATGAATTGAATCATGAATCATTAATCATGAATTGAATTATGATTTATAAATTAAATCATGAATCATAAATTGAATCATGAATCATGAATTGAATCATGAATTGAATCATGAATCATGAATTGAATCATGAATCATGAATTGAATCATGAATCATGAATTGAATCATGAATCATGAATCATGATTTGAATCATGAATCATGAATTGAATCATATATTGAATCATGATTTGAATCATGAATCATGAATTGAATCATATATTGAATCATGAATTGAATCATGAATCATGAATTGAATCATTAATTGAATCATGAATCATGAATCATGAATCTTGAGTTATGAATTGAATCATGAATCATAAATTAAATCATGAATCATGAATCATGAATTATGAGTCATGAATTGAATCATGAATCATGAATCATGAATTGAATCATGAATCATGAATTGAATCATGAATCATGAACTGAATCATGAATCATGAATTAAATCATGAATTGAATCATAAATCATGAATCATGAATTGAATCATGAATTGAATCATGACTCATGAGTTGAATCATGAATCATGAAACATGAATCATGAATCAGGTATAATGAATTGAATCATGAATCATGAATTGAATCATGAATTGAATCATGAATCAAGAATTAAATCATGAATCATGAATCATAAATTAAATCATGAATCATGAATCATGAATTGAATCATAAATCATGAATTGAATCATGAATCATGAATTGAAACATGAATTGAATCATATATTGAATCATGAATAATGAAATGAATCATCAATCATGAATCAAATCTTGATTCATGAATTGAAATATGAATTGAATCATGAATCGAATCATGAATCATGAATCGAATCATGATTTATGAATCATGAATCATGAATTGAATCATGATTCATGAATCATGAATTGAACCATGATTTATGAATCATGAATCATGAATCGAATCATGATTCATAAATCATAAATCATGAATCATGATTCATGAATCATGAAATGAATCATGAATCATAAATCATAAATCATGAATCATGAATTGAATGATGAATTTAATCATAAATCATGAATTGAATCATGAATCATGAATTGAATCATGAATCATGAATCAAAAATCAGGAATCATGAATTGAATCATGAATCATGAATCGAATAATGAATCATGAATCATGAATCGAATAATGAATCATGAATCATGAATTGAATCATGAATCATGAATTGAATCATGAATCATGAATTGAATCATGAATCATAAATCATGAATCATGAATTAAATCATGAATCATGAATCATGAATTAAATCATGAATCATGAATTAAATCATGAATCAGGAATCATGAATTGAATCATGAATAATGAATCGAATAATGAATCATGAATCATGCATTGAATCATGAATCATGAATTGAATAATGAATCATGAATTAAATCATGAATCATGAATCATGAATTGAATCATGAATCATGAATTGACTCATGAATCATGAATTGAATCATATATTAATCATGAATCATGAAATGAATCATGAATCATGAATCAAATCTTGATTCATGAATTGAATCATGAATTGAATCATGATTCGAATCATGAATCATGAATCGAATCATGATTTATGAATCATGAATCATGAATTGAATCATGATTCATGAATCATGAATCGAACCAAGATTTATGATTAATGAATCATGAATCGAATCATGATTCATGAATTATGAATCATGAATTGAATCATGAATCATGAATTGAATCATGAATCATAAATCATGAATCATGAATTGAATCATGAATCATGAATTGAATCATGAATCATAAATTGAACCATAAATTGAATCATGAATCATGAATTGAATCATGAATTGAATCATGTATCATGAATTGAATCATGAATTGAAACATGAATCATGAATTGAATCATGAATCATGAATTGAATCATGAATCAGGAATCAGGAATCATGAATTGAATCATGAATCATGAATCATGAATTGAATAATGAATCATGAATCATGAATTGAATCATAAATCATGATTTGAATCATGAATTATGAATTGAATCATATATTAAATAATGAGTCATAAATTGAATCATGATTCATGAATTGAATCATGAATTGAATCATGAATCATGAATTGAATCATGAATTGAATCATGAATCATTAATTGAATCATGAATCATGAATTGAATCATGAATCATGAATTGAATCATGAGTCATAAATTGAATCATGAATCATGAATTGAATTATAAATTGAATCATGAATCATGAATTGAATCATGAGTCATAAATTGAATCATGAATCATGAATTGAATCATGATTCATGAATCATGAATCATGATTCATAACTAAAGAATCATGATTCATGAATCATGAATAATGAATCAAATAATAAATCATGAATTGAATCATAAATCATGAAATGAATCATGAATTGAATCATGAGTCATGAATTGAATCATGAATCATGAATTGAATCATTAATCATGAATCATGAATTGAATCATGAATCATGAATTGAATCATGAATCATAAATCATGAATCATGAATTGAATCATGAATCATGAATCATGAATTTAATTATGAATCATGAATTGAATCATGAATTGAATCATGAATCATGAATTGAATCATGAATTATGAAGCATGAATCGAATAATGAATCATTAATCATGAATTGAATCATGATTTATGAATCATGAACCAAGAATTGAATCATTATTCATGAATCATGAATCAGGAATTGAATCATGAATCATGATTCATGAATTGAATCATGAATCATGAATCATGAATTGAATCATGAATCATGAATCATGAATTGAATCATGAATCATGAATTGAATCATGAATCATGAATCATGAATTGAATCATGAATCATGAATCATGAATCGAATCATGATTCATGAATCAGGAATCATGAATTGAATCATGAACCATGAATCATGATTTGAATTATGAATTAAATCATATATTGAATCATGAATCATGAATTGAATCATGAATCATTAATCATGAATTGAATTATGAATCATGAATTGAATCATGAATTGAATCATGAATCATGAAATGAAACATGAATCATGAATTGAATCATGAATTGAATCATGAATCATGAATTGAATCATGAATCATGAATTGAATCATATATTAAATCATTAATTAAATCATGAATCATGAATTAAATCATGAATTGAATCATAAATTAAATCATGAATTGAATCATGAATCATGAATCATGAATCATGAATTTAATCATGATTCATGAATTGAATCATGAATTTAATCATGAATCATGAATATTAATTGAATCATGAATCATGAATCGAATCATGATTCATGAATCATGAATCATGAATCGAATCATGATTCATGAATCATGAATCATGAATCAAATCATGATTCATTAATCATGAATCATAAATCGAATCATAAATCATGAATTAAATCGTAAATCATAAATCATTTAATGAATCATGAATCATGAATTGAATCATGAATCATGAATTGAATCATGAATTGAATCATGAATCATGAATCATAAATTGAAACATGAATCATGAATTGAATCATGAATTGAATCATGAATCATGAATTGAATCATGAAGTGAATCATGAATCATGAATCAGGAATCATGAATTGAATCATGAATCATAAATAATGAATTGAATCATAAATCATGAATTGAACCATGAATCATGAATTGAATCATGAATCATGAATCATGAATTGAAGCATGAATCATGATATGAATCATGAATTGAATCATGAATCATGAATTGAATCATGAATCATGAATTGAATCATGAATTCAATCATGAATCATGAATTGAATCATGAATCATGATTTGAATCATGAATAATGAATTGAATCATATATTGAATAATGAATTGAAACATGAATCATGAATTGAATCATGAATCATGAATCATGAATTGAATCATGAATCATGAATTGAATCATGAATTGAATCATGAATCATGAAATGAATCATGAATCATGAATTTAATCATGATTCATGAATCATGAATCATGAATCGAATCATGAATCCATGAATTGAATAATGAATTATGAATCATGCATCGAATCATGATTCATTAATCATAAATCATAAATCGAATCATAAATCATGAATTAAATCATAAATCATAAATCATTAAATAAATCATGAATTGAATCATGAATCATGAATTGAATCATGAATCATGATTCATGAATCGAATCATGATTCATGAATCATGAATCATAAATCGAATCATGATTCATGACACATGAATCATGATTCGAATCATGATTCATGAATCGAATCATAAATCATGAATTGAATCGTAAATCATGAAATAAATCATGAATTGAATCATGAATCATGAATTAATTCATGAATCGAATTATGAATCATGAATTAAATCATGAATTGAATCATGATCCATGAATCATGATTTATGAATCGAATCATTATTCATTAATCATAAATCATGAATCAAATCATAAATCATGAATTAAATTGAATCATGAATTGAATCATGAATTGAATCATGAATCATGAAATGAAACATGAATCATGAATTGAATCATGAATTGAATCATGAATCATGAATTGAATCATGAATCATGAATTGAATCATATATTAAATCATTAATTAAATCATGAATCATGAATTAAATCATGAATTGAATCATAAATTAAATCATGAATTGAATCATGAATCATGAATTTAATCATGATTCATGAATTGAATCATGAATTTAATCATGAATCATGAATATTAATTGAATCATGAATCATGAATCGAATCATGATTCATGAATCATGAATCATGAATCGAATCATGATTCATGAATCATGAATCATGAATCAAATCATGATTCATTAATCATGAATCATAAATCGAATCATAAATCATGAATTAAATCGTAAATCATAAATCATTTAATGAATCATGAATCATGAATTGAATCATGAATCATGAATTGAATCATGAATTGAATCATGAATCATAAATTGAAACATGAATCATGAATTGAATCATGAATTGAATCATGAATCATGAATTGAATCATGAAGTGAATCATGAATCATGAATCAGGAATCAGGAATCATGAATTGAATCATGAATCATAAATAATGAATTGAATCATGAATCATGAATTGAACCATGAATCATGAATTGAATCATGAATCATGAATCATGAATTGAAGCATGAATCATGATATGAATCATGAATTGAATCATGAATCATGAATTGAATCATGAATCATGAATTGAATCATGAATTCAATCATGAATCATGAATTGAATCATGAATCATGATTTGAATCATGAATAATGAATTGAATCATATATTGAATAATGAATTGAAACATGAATCATGAATTGAATCATGAATCATGAATCATGAATTGAATCATGAATCATGAATTGAATCATGAATTGAATCATGAATCATGAATCATGAGTTGAATCATGAATCATGAATTGAATCATTAATTGAATCATGAATCATGAAATGAATCATGAATCATGAATTTAATCATGATTCATGAATCATGAATCATGAATCGAATCATGAATCCATGAATTGAATAATGAATTATGAATCATGCATCGAATCATGATTCATTAATCATAAGTCATAAATCGAATCATAAATCATGAATTAAATCATAAATCATAAATCATTAAATAAATCATGAATTGAATCATGAATCATGAATTGAATCATGAATCATGATTCATGAATCGAATCATGATTCATGAATCATGAATCATAAATCGAATCATGATTCATGACACATGAATCATGATTCGAATCATGATTCATGAATCGAATCATAAATCATGAATTGAATCGTAAATCATGAAATAAATCATGAATTGAATCATGAATCATGAATTAATTCATGAATCGAATTATGAATCATGAATTAAATCATGAATTGAATCATGATCCATGAATCATGATTTATGAATCGAATCATTATTCATTAATCATAAATCATGAATCAAATCATAAATCATGAATTAAATCATAAATCATAAATCATTAAATGAATCATGAATTGAATCATGAATCATGAATCATGATTTCAATCATGAATTAAATCATATATTGAATCATGAATCATGAATTGAATCATGAATCATTAATCATGAATTGAATTATGAATCATGAATCATGAATTGAATCATGAATCATGAATTGAATCATGAATCATGAATCATGAATCATGAATTGAATCATGAATCATGAATTGAATCATGAATCAGGAATCAGGAATCATGAATTGAATCATGAATAATGAATCGAATAATGAATCATGAATCATGAATTGAATAATGAATCATAAATTGAATCATGAATCATGAATTAAATCATGAATCATGAATTGAATCATATATTGAATCATGAATCATGAAATGAATCATGAATCATAAATCAAATCTTGATTCATGAATTGAATCATGAATTGAATCATGATTCGAATAATGAATCATGAATCATGAATTGCCGTCACGGGTGCAGTTGACCCTTATGTGCCTGTCTTTGGTACGTATATATTGGGATACCTGTAGACTTTTCTGATGAACTTGTACAGCTATGGTGCTGTATTGGACATATATGTATAAGCTTAAGATCCTTAATGAATCAGGCCCGTGGTTGTGACAGATGAGATAGACCAAATTACATGCTGTTTGAGAATCTCAGGGCAAAATATATATATATATATATATATATATATTTTAAAAACAGTGTTAAAACAGCCCAGCCTGTGTAGCCCGGTGCCGTTTGGCACTACACATGATTTTTATGCCATTATTTTAGTGGTAAGCAGCACAGGCTGCACAGTGACGGGAAGGACATACTGTTTTTAAAATATATATATATATATTTTGCCCTGAGATTCTCAAACAGCATGTAATTTGGTCTATCTCATCTGTCACAACCACGGGCCTGATTCATTAAGGATCTTAAGCAGGGCCGGACTGGCCATCTGGCACTTCTGGCAAATGCCAGAAGGGCCGATGGCTGGAATGGGCCGGACCGCCTCCTCCCGTCTTCTTGGTGACTGGTTCCCCCAGGAACCAGCCACCTCTGCTGCGCGCTCCTCAGGTCCCTCCCCCGTTATGCTGTGCACTGGTGCACTGTTACACTGGTGAGTTTCCTGGTTTTTTTTACGGAAGAGGAAGTGGGGGGGTCGCGGGGGTGCCGCGATTTTTGGGGGTGCCGCGATTTCCGGGGGGGTCGCGGGGGTGCCGCAATTTTCGGTGGGGTCGCGGGGGTGCCCTCATTCTCGCGCGGGGGGTCAAGAGTGTGGAAGAGCCATAGGGTGCTGGGAAAGGGGGTGAGATAGCCAGGGGGTTGTTGGGAGAGGGGGTGAGAGCCAGGGGGTGCTGGGAAAGGGGGTGAGATAGCCAGGGGGTGCTGGGAAAGCGGGTGAGATAGCCAGGGGGTGATGGGAAAGGAGGTGAGAGCCATGGGGTGCTGGGAAAGGTGGTGAGAGCCAGGGTGTGCTGGGAAAGGGGGTGAGATAGCCAGGGGGTGCTGGGAAAGGGGGTGAGAGCCAGGGGGTGCTGGGAAAGGGGGTGAGATAGCCAGGGGGTGCTGGGAAAGCGGGTGAGAGCCATGGGGTGCTGGGAAAGGGGGTGAGAGCCAAGGGGTGCTGGGAGAGGGGGTGAGAGCCAGGGGGTGCTGGGAGAGGGGGTGAGAGCCATGGGGTGCTGGGAAAGGGGGTGAGAGCCAGGGGGTGCTGGGAAAGGGGGTGAGATAGCCAGGGGGTGCTGGGAGAGGGGGTGAGAGCCAGGGGGTGCTGGGAGAGGGGGTGAGAGAGCCAGGGGGTTCTGGGAGAGGGGGTGAGAGAGCCAGGGGGTTCTGGGAGAGGGGGTGAGAGAGCCAAAGGGGAAGGGGGTGCTGGGAGAGGGAGGTGAGAGAGCCAAAGGGGAAGGGGGTACTTGGAGAGCAGGTGAGAGAGCCAAAGGGGAAGGGGGCGCTGGAAGAGGGGGTGAGAGAGCCAAAGGGGAAGGGGGTTCTGGGAGAGGGGGTGAGAGAGCCAAAGGGGAAGGGGGCACTGGGAGAGGGGGTGAGAGAGCCAAAGGGGAAGGGGGCGCTGGGAGAGGGGGTGAGAGAGCCAGGGGGGAGGGGGTGAGAGAGCCAGGGTGGTAGGGGGTGCAGGAAGAGGAGTGAGAGAGCCGGGGGGTAGAGGGTGCAGGAAGACGTGTGAGAGAGCCAGGGGAGTAGGTGGTGCAGGAAGATGTGTGAGAGCCAGCGGAGAAAGGAGAGAGGGACAAAGGAGAAGATGGTGCAGGGGCATAGGTAAAAGAAAGTGTAAAGGGAGAGACATCTTAAGAATTTGAATGTCAGGGATGCAGCTATCATAAAACACAAGTAGTAATGAAGAATGGAAATGCACAGAGGGGACAAGTGTTAAAAAAAAATAAAAATCAAGCCTTCATACTCCATTCACTTATATTTTCTATACCCCCACTCCTAATTTTCTGCTTCGACCACTGCCCTCTGTTCCTGCTCCCGACTGCCTGTGTGAGCTGACAGCTGCTGATCCCTCCTCGCCCAGCGCCCAGTAGGAGAACAGAAAACAGGATGCCATAATCAGGTAAGTTCATATATTTTCTCATGTGCAATGTGTTTTTAACCATCCTTTCTTGAACTGGGGACACTACAGCGTATCCAATAATGTTTAACACTATGTATTGCTCATTATTGTGCTGTAATGTTTTTTGCATATTTATCTGTACAGAGATTTTTAATTAAGAGGAAAAAACATTGCTTGTCATAAATTTTATCTGTAATTGTGTCAATATATCTATTTTTGTTTGCATTGTAAATGATGTATTAAGCTGCTCTTGGGACTCACACTCAGTATCTGATATGCTGTACCAATTTTTATTTGTGAATGAGTTTTTGTCTGGGCTTAACTAATGATTTGGGGGCACTACTATGGCATAATGTTATTTGGGATCACTATTGTGGCATAATATGATTTGGAGGCCTTTCAGAATGTTAAAAACTTTACAACTTGTAAGAAAAACAAAGTCTTTGTCAAATCAGTTTTAGCCTTGTTTATTTCCTTAAAAGCAGTTGATCCTTATTGAGACACTGGATAGTCTATTCTTCTGTATGCCTGGGTATACCTTCCGACCCTCCAATCTGTGTTGTAATGGTAAGAGCACCAATGAATGATGTTGCTGTGCAAAATCCCAGCTAAGCCAACTAGGAAAAGGCAATGAACACTGCAATGATGTAGTGATGTGGATAGAAATGTCCTTGTCCACATGCAATAGCTGGACCAAGAAGAGTTAATAAAACAGAAATGTGTTGGACTGGGGCTTGATGAGCACATTGGGGAAAGCAGAGAGACATAAAATAGAATTCTGCTGGAAAGGGATGTGGTCAACATACACAAGCTATCAATAGTACTTAACTAATCTACACTGCGACCACCACCCTTCCTTCCATTGTATGCATGTATGCAGCATGCACCAATGTTTAGTGTAAGTTCAGCCATCTAGAATTAATGTAGGATAGAAAAGCTGTGACGGAGGGCAGGGTCCTCAGGCTATGCCTAAAGCTAGGTACCCACTACAGGGTTTTCGTCCAATAATCGGCTCAACCAGCCGACGTACGACTGCTCGTTCAAAAGTCGGGTCAATGTGCAGGTGTTATAACGCTGGAACAGGACCGATGATGAGCGATGCTCTGCAGCAATAATGCTGGGAAGCAATGACCTGCAGAGAGCAATAGCACTGAGATCCACACAGGTGTTATAATGCTGAACCAGGACCAATAATGAGCGATGGTCTGTAGTGATAATGCGGGGAAGCAATGAGCTGCACAGGTAACTGCTGAGAAGTGGTGAGCTGCACAGGTAGTTGCTGAGTAATGAGGAGCTGCACAGGTAGTTGCTGAGAAGCAGTGAGCAGCACAGGAATTATGAGCTGCAAAGTTAATGCTGAGAATCAGTGAACAGCACAGGTATTGCTGAGTAGAGATGAGCTGCACAGGTAATTGCTGGGAAGCAGTAAGCAGCATAGGTATTCTTAGTAGCAACAGGCTGCACCATCCACAATGTCAGGAAAAACAGGAGTCAGAGGAGATGCTTCCTATCAAGTAGAGAGACCTGATGATCTGACACCCATTAAAGGGAGTAGAGCCCTTATAAAGGGAACTGGCTGGAGATGATGCAATCAATTCCAGACTTCTACTGTCCTCTAGTTTCACTTTCTGATACATTGCAGAACAGAATGAATAATCTGTCAATCAATATATTATCCATCAGTAAATGTTTAAAAAGCTGTTAGTAAAAATTATTTTCAGATTTTATATATAAAAGCATAAAATAATCACAAAGCTATCAAAGATGCACTTTACATAGATTAGATATGGAAAGACATCTTGACACTCACAGATGTATTTGTTTGCAATTATTTATGTAGCGCCTACAAATTCCACAGCACTGTACAGTGCTCATTCACATTAGTACCTGCTCCAGGGGAGTTTACAATCTATATTCCCTGCTGCACAGATTAATTATTTTTTCAGAAGTCAACCTACCCACCAATATGTCTTTGGAGGGTTGGAGGGAACCAGAGCACATGCACACAAACACAGGAGAACAAACGCCACACAGATAGGGCCCTGGTTGGAACTGAACCCATTGCGCCACAGTGCTGGTCACAATCAGTCATAGGAGTTAAAAAAAACTTGTTGTAGCATTATATCTAATTCACTGCAAGCTACTGCCTTCTTTTATTAGTCACAAGCCTTGCAAATTAGTTATATACCTTTGAGCAGTTTACAGTTGAATAAGGTCTTAGCATTGTATTAAGGGCAGTGAATTGCATTGTACCCGTTTTTAGGATGCATTAAAATTTAAGATCCAGTTGTAGAATATATCTGCAGATGATTCTCAAGATATCTGATAGGACATCCTCCCACCCTGGACATTCTTCAGCAGACAACCCCACTCAAGACATTATTTGAATGATTACTACGCATATACAAGACCAACACTAGCAATGTGCTTAGAAATACCAGTGTCTAAAAGATGTCTCTTAAATGGAATGGAGTGTCTTACCTATCTCACCACTGCAGTCTAATAGCTGCAGTAGTGTCCTGAACGTTCTGAGGGTGGGGTCTCTGACATTTGGATTACCCAATAATATCTGAAATGGACTGGGGCATCTAAACTGACTTCTGGGTCATACCTGCAGTCTCTGTTGTAGTTGTCTCTCATAATGCCTAAAAGGGGTCCTTTGATAATAGGGCTCTCCTAAAAATGGTGGGGTCTCTGTCATATAATGGGTGTAGCATCCTTCTCCTGGCCTGGGTCAGCTCTTGCAGTCTCTGTTGCAAATCTCTCTTATAGTTCTTGGCCGCGTTTTCATACTCTCCTTTGCCTGCACTAGGAGCTAATCTATTTCAGCCTCCTGCATCTCTCTCTCCATACTCAACACGCACACTGCAACTGCCAGCTCTGTTCTGTGTACCGTTGTGCCCTGAGCTTCTCTCAGGAACAGAAGCGAAAGCTGGAACTACGAGTCCCATCATCCCCCATGGCATAATCGGCCTTATTACTGAACGCACAAACTTTATTAGCAAGTGACTCAGGCCCATTAGCAGAGTTTGGGAATTCAGCTATTTTTGAGATAGAGATGCCATCAGCTTTCCACTGCCTGGGCAATGAGGAAAAGCTCACTGCCACCAGGATCGTTTGCGGGCCCCTGGTGAGTCCAAGCCCCTTATAATAGTACTCCCCATACCACCCTGATGGCGGCCCTGCATATAGACATTAAATAAACATGCATAATGCATAATTTTAAAGCTAGATGCTGAAGTCTTCAACCAAAAACACGGTGTCATCAAGTTTTTCTGTTTCATTTATTAAAAATGAATATTCAATGTTATTTTACATTTCATTCCCTATTTGACCTAATAAATCATTATATGCTATGGTAGCTTGCAAAAGATTTGTTGTCTTTAGAGTAGATCAAGTCTACTCTAAAAACAAGTACAAAAGTCTAGCAATCCCTGCCTCACAGTGTCCTTCTTTAGGGTGGTGTTATACAAGATGTTTTTCTGCTACAATTTTTCTCCCAGGAAGGTGCAACACTTTTTTTGAAAAACAGGTTTACAATTGAAATTATTGTTACCTTTTATTTTATTTTTATACCACTTACATAGTATGCATGGCTTTACAGGGAATATTTAATCATTCAGATCTGTCACTGCCCCAATGGAATGTCTGATTCCTCTCTGAAGTTACCACATGTAACAAAATGTGCATGGGTAATTTTAATATTGTTACAACACTGAAAGCACACATATTATTCTGTATGGAATTTTTAAATGCGCACTAGCTTTCAGATTATTGGGCTACATCCAGCAGCATAACAAGTGCCAGGAATTTCCTGAGGATATCTCAATGAAACTTGTCGGCTAATTGAATCTCCAAGTGTGGAAACAGATTGCTACATTCACAGCTCACTGCTAAGCTGCAAACTATTAGAGCGGACGGCTGGGCCATCTTAGGAGCAACATCGGGATCCCTGCAAGTATTGGTATATAATATCACTTTTGGCACATTGACTTTAAGTTTCTGAAGAGTGGGTTGTGCGTTCCCTAAAAGACACATGTTTACATCATAAGGTATTTTGAATCTCATTTCAGGATTTAAGATCCTTATTCATTTGAATGTAACTGTCTAGAGATTGGGACTTGGTACAACTTTACATTGAGCCATTTGTTTATTACTAATTGAGTTGTGAAGTTGCTCAATGGTTATATGTGTTGTATCTCCTGAGATCTAGGGGTTGATTTAATACAAAAGTGTTTTGTGCTCCACTGTTGCATGCTTATAGAATAGATTGTGTGCATTTTATGGTTAATTTGATGCATTTTTAGAACAAAAAATATTTTCACGTAACAGTGATGTGTGGCTTTTTATATATAGTTTGATTTATAATTTTGTTCAAAAGCTTCAAGATCTATAGCGCTGTATATTTTTTTTCTCTTTTTCCTGCTACAGTGGAGCTTACAATCTATATTCTCGACTACACAAACACACACCCAATGGGGTTCATTTGGTCGAAACATACAAACTCCACACAGATAGTGTCAGGGTCTAACCTATGGCCCCTGCACTGTGACCCAGCAATGCTAAAGATTGCATATTTTACTGTAGCCAAAATGAATGGAATTTGCGCAGATGCTCCCGTCAATCTTCTGTCGGAAGAGTGTAGGGTCAAACAGACCTCTATATGAGTTCATGTAGCCACCTAAAACAAAATTTTATTTTTAAGACCCAAAGCTTAATCTTAAAATTTCCTCTCAATATCTATGGGGGCATTTGCCACATGGGGCTTATTGTCGGGGATGTTTAAGGGAGGGGAGATTTCAGGTCCCTGGGTAATTTCCTTGTTATAAACAAAGGGAACAGACCAAATCCAAATACTGAAACCCAGATCAATAGAATTTATGATCCTGTACACCATTCACATTCACAGCCTCTTAATATATTATAGGAGCAGGTAAAAGAATTGGTCCCCTTGGCGCAATATGAATCAGTAGGTAGTATTAGTGCAATATAAAGCATGAATCCAAAATAAGCATATTTATTTCTAGATGCAACCTGTAGTAAAAATTATGTTATGATACCTTCTTGTCTGTAACAAAGCATACCACATGTAGTATATATATCACAATTACCAGTAAAAACAAATGTCCACAGACGGTCCAATAGCACAGCCTTTGGATTGGTGTGCGTATAATAAAGTGCAATTCCTCTATTCTTAAAATAGTAAAAATGGCAATGTCAGCCTGACTCTAGTGGTGCAGTCGACACCAAAGGGTCACTCCAAATGTTCCTGATGTTAGGTGCCCTGGACTCCTATGTTCCAGTGTCTGTGCATAGACCAGCCAATGGAAGTTTAGTCCACGGTAAGGTGAGTGGATCCAAAATAAAGGATACGTAATGGCAAAGTCAGTATTGAGAAGTCTTTATTCTGCCCAAAGGCCGATGTGTTCAAATGGGGTGGAGCGGTAACATAACTTCAATCGAAGCAGAAACTTATCCTATATTATACAATGTAGATTGTTGACTGTACTATATATACTATGTAGTGTTGTGTATATCAAAAGTATAATATGACATTTCACTCTTGTTTTTTGCATGAGAATGACATGTGACTTTTGAAAAAAGAACGGGTAGATCACAGCCATGAAAATGCATATTAAAAATAATACATAAAGTATTTTTTGGGGAATAATGTATAATACAGCTGCTCAATTACTCTCAACCAAAAACACATTTTAGCTTTATGAATAAGCATTGAACTCACTATTGTCAAATTCAAGTTGTTTATGATATTTGGTTTTAATGCTCCATTTCCTTTCTTCCTTCTTTAAAACAATATTATCTGTCTTTGCTTTGCCTCCTACAACTACTGATGTACTAATCCTTCTCCATCTGAGTCTCCTGCTGTTACAAACAGATTGCTTGTATTTCTTTCCATATAATCTCCATCTGTTTTAGAGATTGCATGAAAACATTTCAGTACTTTAGGATTTTAGTGGCCATATTGGTCCTATACAAATATTGAATTATTGTATTTTTGTGATGATCCTCCCCGTAACTCATTCAAGAATTCTATATGAAATGTTTTATCCTGGTTCTTTCGACGCAATATCTACAAGTTGATCAACATTATCTCCAGGTTATGTACAAGGCTGATATATATTGGGCTGTGAGAATAGATTGCATTAATATTAATAGATATTCATTTGTGTATAGTGTTTAATCCTAAAATAAAAAGCCAGACTATACCAGGTGAGCTAATCACAGCACCCATAGAGCTAGTAGAAGATAGTAATGTACCTAGCTGTAGTGGGAGGTGGCATGTGTGTGCTACAACAGAGTGTCCTCCATTTAGTTAACCTAGACATAGTAATCATTATCTTTTCCTTGACAATCTTTAGTCCTTAAACGCACTAGGTACATTGCAGGAAAGTAGTGAAAGCCATACAACATAGTTGATGTGCTATATTGAAGGTTGCATATGTATACATATATGTAGTGAATTTTTGTAAGAAAAAAAATGTGCCGGAACTCACATCACGTAGTCAATCACTGTACACACACCCACACACGTCAGTTTTATAACGAAACATAACGGTCGCCGCCCGCAGTAAGCTCTCAGCTCGCGACCACATGACCAATCACAAGCTGATCAGCGCCACAGGCCTAGCAGTGCCATCACAACCAGCGCGGACGAAGTACGCAGGCATCGTTCTCGACACACAAGAAGCCTGCATGCACCGTTTTAATGATTTTCCCGCCGACCTGCTGCGCCCGTCAGGGCGATTAAAGTTCATGTGGATCAAACATCAAATGTTTAAAAGTTACTTTTAAAACTTGGAAAATCCATTGAAAAAAGGTGCCAGAACTCAATTCCAGTGAGTTCTATGACAAAAAAAGCACTGCATATATGAATGCAGTGGTCAAAGTGTAAATTTAGAAGTGGCAGTATGGACGTTTAGAAGTGGTGGTATGAAAAATGTAATGGGAATGTAAGTGAATGGAATTTTATAGTTTTACAATGACGGCAGTAGGAGAAGTGGCGGTATGGCATACCACCATATACACCCCCCTATTGTTACTATGGAGGAAGGTTGCATATGACTGGGACAGTACCATGATGTGACAAGAAGAATGGAGGCAAAATAGAAAGCCACTGTCTAAGGCTAGGTACACACTACAGGTTTTTCAGCCAATTATCATGCCAAACACATGATAAACGACCATTCAGCCAGATATTGCATTAGTGTGTATACTTACAGTCATTCCAATGTACCGATCGTCACACGACTGTCTGCCCAGAGAGAGAGTAGGAACCTGTCACTAAGAATATGTTGCTAAATGTAGAGAGTGCTGTAGGTGGATTAATTCGTCCATTCGTTCTGAGACTGAATATTTCATTTCAGAATCACAGAAGCTAACAAAATGTATAATGACATTGTGGAAAAGTCAAAGTTCATTTTGTATGTTATAATCAGTGTGCGAGGAATTGCCAACTACACTGACTACACTGTTCTTGGACAAGAGGAAGAGCACAGATCTGAAGGTAAATTGTGTATAGTGTGTACACATGAATTGGCAGACTGATTGGAACTTCAGTCGTTTGTAAATTCGTTAGTGATAACAAACTGGTTGGTATGATTTAAATATAGGTGAGACCATGATAAGGAAAGTGTAGATACATAAACAGATATTGTGAATATGGTGTTTTTTTCTTGTTCACCATTTGGCAACAACATTTTTTTATGTTTTAGCAGCGTCATTTGGTCTTCAGTGTTTCCGATCCTACCACCACATAACAGAGTTAACTCACAATCGTCATTCCAGCTCTTTTCATTTCACTAAATGTGAGTCTACAAAGATATGGTATATGAGGCAATGGTGGAGCAAAATCAGAACTCAAAGATTGGAACTTCACGTAAGATGGTCTGTTCTGCAGCAAATCTCAATATGTGTGAAATGTTATAGTAGTTTCTCCCATCTGTACCCAGGATACAGAACAATAACTAGTTAAATAGAGTTGTAGAGATTAATTATTTGTACATTTGCATTTCATGGCATTTATAGTCTATGAATAGTGCTGGGATGACTTAAGTAAATAAGTCATTCCCTGCTGTAATGCATTCAGTCAAGGGTTAGTTTGTACCACACCAAAAGATATATAGGTTCTGTGCCCACCTTTAAAAGGGGGGGTACTGTCACTCACCGGACTGTGAGTGCTACTTCTAAGGTAGCTAGGAACCGTGTCCGTCCATTATAATGAGGTACTGCGCATGTGCAGTCCCTTCTAACCTTCAGTTCTGTTCCTTTAACTTAATTGGCTGATCAGGCAACACTCCCTATATTAAGCACCTGTGGTCAATACCACGTTGCCTGATCTTGGAGTCTCATTTCTCATGAGTCTCTGAAGGTGTTCCAGTGCCTCCTCGTGTGTTCAGCTTATGCTGATTCCTGTTTGCCGTTTGTGGTTTCCAGACCACTTCTACTCCTCGTGTTCCTAGTGACTCCAGCAGCTGATTCCTATCCGCTGTCTCCGTATATCTACAGTTACAGATTACTTCAAACTCTCCTGTGTTTCATCGTGACTCCAGCAGCTGATTCCTATCCGCTGCCTCCGTGTATCTACAGTTACAGATTACTGCAAACTCTCCTGTGTTTCATCGTGACTCCAGCAGCTGATTCCTATCCGCTGCCTCCGTGTGTCTAACAAGTTACAGATCTCTCCAACTCTCCTGTGTTACATCGCTACTGTTCCAGCTGATTCCTGTTAGCTACTTCAGCGTGTCTACAGAGTCCTGCTCGTCTCAGCGCTCCAGTCTGCATTCTACCTGCCGTCAGCTGACCCGCTGCCTACTGCTTCTACAGTGTGTCCATTTGTGTCAACTTGCCTGTTAGCATCGAGTCTACGCTCCTCGGCTTCCAGCTCTGCTACATCGCTTCAGCTCTCCCGTGGTCTCCTGCTGTTCAATTCGATATACTACTGCTTCCTGAGTATTTTGTCGTCCTTGCTGGCCTACCTACAGTGCGCTGCACCTACCTGCCGCTTCCATTCTGCAAGGACTTCTCATCTCGTCAGTTCCCTGCCGCTCAGGTATCCCTGCAGCTATCTCTAACAGCCTGCTCATCTGAACCACGGTATGCATACTTCTCATTGACTGTGCTGGTGTATTGCATATCCATCTGGATTGAGTTGTTCTCCTCCGGAGTTTCCATCCTCTGAGACTATTGCTATTATTGACTGTGTTTCCTTTTGCTGGACTATTCTAGTGACTTTGTTTATCTGTGCAGTGCTGTTCATTCATTATTATTATTGTGTGCAGTTCAACGTGGGATCAAGTTCAGTGTACCCGTGTAGACTCTGCATTGCATTTATCTCCTCGTGTCCTTCCTCACATATATATTCAGTGGTACAACTTGCTAGAGGCAGACCACTGATTCCTGTTTCCCTGTGTCACCAGTTGCATATATCCTCTCTCATAAGCAGTGGTACAAGTTGCTACACGCAGACCACTGACTTCCCCTTTACCTTCACCTGGATTCTATTCCTTCACTACAGACAGCGGTACAACTTGCTATACGCAGACCGCTGACTTCCACCTCCTTATTACTCCTGGACATTCCTTCTCACTATAGCAGTGGTACAACTTGCCGTGCGCAGACCACTGACTACCCTCACGTGTCCTTGTCCATCCGGATCCTCGTGTTCAGTTACCTATTGTTTACCAGTGCTGCTAGTCATAGACTTTCTGAGCATTCTCTAACCATCTGCTGTTTCCAGTTCCATTATCACCCTGCCACCAGAGTATCATATACCAACTCTACTGCTCTGATAAGACCATCAGCGGGTGATACTGGGTAAAGACTCCTAGTGCCCGTGACACTGCTATTACGTCGGTGGGCTAACCTAGGGGCTGCGAACTGCGGTATAAGTTGGAAACATTAAACTTCACAACCCTACACTGTCTCAAATTGTGTTCAACAACATCAGTGACGACATGTGGGGGACACAACAACATCAGTGACGACATGTGGGGGACACAACAACATCAGTGACGACATGTGGAGGACACAACAACATCAGTGACGACATGTGGGGGACACAACAACATCAGTGACGACATGTGGGGGACACAACAACATCAGTGACGACATGTGGGGGACACAACAACATCAGTGACGACATGTGGGGACACAACATCAGTGACGACATGTGGGGGACACAACAACATCAGTGACGACATGTGGGGGACACAACAACATCAGTGACGACATGTGGGGGACACAACAACATCAGTGACGACATGTGGGGGACACAACATCAGTGACGACATGTGGGGAAGCAACAACATCAGTGACGACATGTGGGGGACACAACATCAATAATGGAATGTAAGGTTCAAAGTAATAGCATATGGGGGGCATAGGGGCACCATTAGGCATATGGAGGACATAGTGAGTGAAGATATGTAAGGGCATAATGTGGCATGTGGGACTATAGTAATAGCACAGTGTGGCATCTGGGTGAATTGATGTTAGAGAGGCCCAGAACCAGCGATGGCAACTGGGGAGTAGTGTTAGTGATCACATGAGGGCACAATGATTACATGCAGGCCCCAGCGAGTGGACCCTCTTACCTTCTGTTTTATTGTTTGTTCCTGTGTTAGTCATGATGATGTTTCTTATTGTTCTTCATAGTTGTACAGTGATGCAGAATATGCTGCTGTTACATAAATCAATGCTATGATGATGTGTGGGTAGACTAATGGCAGCCTGTGAACAAGATTATGTGTGTGTTTTGGCTGGGTTTATAACAGGTCTTTGAGGATCTTAGCGATTTCCCTGCTGCACACCCTCTACAGAGAAGAACCACATGCTGGCTATCTAGAAGCACATCTTGGAAGAGTGGGTGCGTGCAGCACTCTAACTTCTGTTCAGAGAGATACTGAATTGCCATGTCACACAGCAGGAACATTTCAACATTGCTGTAAATGTAGATACTAACATATACTTGCATATATCATATTAAGAATGTATTAAAAATGCAGGCTGTGTCAGTATTTAAGTGTTAACTGTACATGTTTAAGGAATGATAAAGTTAAGAGAAACATAATGCAGTGTTTTAAAATATTTCTTGCCTGTAGCTAGATTAACGCATTCATGAGTCTTTCCCACAGGTCTTGTTTCTATGTACCTCCTGTCCAACCATTAGGCAAGGGGTGGATCAGCTTTGGAGTTGTGTGCCAGCAAGTTGCACAGGAAATACTATCCACATTGAAAGGAGAACGGATGCAACTAAATACTACATCATCCATGAACTACTTACAAGAACAAAATATTGAGACGATTATTATATATAATGACAATTTGTGATTTTGTATGATGTGGTCTAAAACGGTCTAACTGGCTGCAAATTGCAGACTGTATAGGTCCAAACAGATAGCTAATTCCTATTAACACCTCCTAAGGAGCCTTCAGATGTGAGTCACGATGGATGATATGACTAGATATGATGTCATTGTCTGACTGCATGTAAGATTTGGCAACACCTGAGCATAGATGCTCTAGATCAGATGATGCACTATGACTGCAAAGTTTTTATGCACCAACACACAGGAATTCCTGATTATTAGAAGAAATAGAAGACCCTAGATTTCCCTTTGTTTTTGCACCTTTGCCTACATGATATGAAGTACTACTCGATTATTAAAGTTACAAAAGGAGATTTGTTCTAGAGCAGTAACAATGTAACAGGAAATTCCAGGTCACCGTGTTATTTGTAGGGCGATGGAGTTGGGAAGGAAGCACTTAATATTAGGCCACGGAACTTAGGTGCCATATCTGGCAGAGCAGAGTTTAGAAGACTTCAGGGAAACTGCTGTGATGTGATAAGCCACCATTGCAGCTATTCTGAGGAATAAACAGTGCCAGTTATCTTCAGTGCAGGTCCAGGTGACATACAACTTCCAGCAAGGAACATTTCTCAGTTCTAGAACACATCTGTCACCCTGTAAGGTCACTATGGATTATACTACTGGATGGCAGTCCAAGAAGCTGTAGCAAAGAGGTGAATACAGTGTCTGGCTGCTCCAGCCACCTACAATTGATTACAGCGGAGTAATACCCCATTCATACTGCACCAAAATCCCAGGTTTTTGCCGGGGCAAGCCCAGACGACCCGGGTCGAGGTGCAGTATGATTGGTCCCAGATCTAATTCCCGGGTCATCAGCCCCAGGAATTAGACCTGGGTCTTTTGGTGGTGTAATTCCAGGGTCTGCCCCGGGAAGCCTGCACTATGAATGGTGTGACCCGGGTTTTTCAACCCGAATCTCACCAGACACAATGTTAAAGTAAAAAAACAAAAAAAAAAACATCACAAAAGGAGCCAATCAGATCTCCTCTTGTGATGTTGCCGTGGAGACACCGGGCAGACCCGTGTTCAGTATGAACGCAATCTACCCGGGAATTTGACTACGGGGGAGCCTCTGCTCCCCTCTGTCCCCCAACAATTTCCCGGGTTCATATATCCAGGATATTGCCCGGGCAGCAGTATGAAAGCGGTATAAGGGACATATCAATAGGAGGGAATGGAGAGAGCAGACAATGAATACTGAAGGTGAGAGTGAAACTCCAGCTCAGTATGTATATATTGAATATGTCGTAGGGCTTGTATTCACGGGTGCTCTTACATACTATGGTTATGTAAGTTACAATAATATCTGCAGTTTTACTAAATGCCGCAAAGAGAAAAAATAGAATAAAACTTATCATCCATTATTTCAGAGTAATAAATCATGACTCACTAGCCAATGCCAGAACTGGCCATATTTGATCAGGAAAGTCCAAGCGGGATATAATTAGAGAGTGGACGAGAGATTTCGTGGCATCCTGGGAGAGGAAGGGCCGAATGCGGGCAATGTTGCGAAGCTGGAAACTGCAGGATTTGGCGAGAGAGTGAATGTGAGGGGCAAAGGAGAGAGAGGAGTCGAGGATGACACCTAGGCAGCTGAGTTGGGGAACAGGGGAGATAGATGAGTTGTCAACCGTGATGGAGAGGTCAGAGGGTCTGGCTCTACTTTACACAAAAACAATGCAGACCACAGTGAAGCAGCACAGTGGTTGATTTGCTTGCACTACTGACTTACAGCACTGGGGTCATAAGTTCAATTCCAAACCATACCATGCCCTTATCTGGGTGATGTTTGTATGGACTTTTCCATGTTTGCATGGGTTTACTCTGACATTATAAGTTGACATCAATCACATTTAGCGGCGATCGGACCACATGGTTGATTGTGCAGCCGTGATTGTGACTTGGGAGATGTGGGAGGAAATACGCTGCAATCACTGATATTCGTGATGGGTATCGGATGCTAGCAGTTGTAAATTACTTAAACTAGGAAAGGCAGGGTATTGTGAAGTTGGTACTTGTCTGATCTCTGTTGTCTTAGGTTGTTTCCCCATTGAGTACGTTTTGTTGGAGAGGCAGGGTATCGAGGAGCTGATATCCCTGTGGTCCGCATAGATATTGCAGTATTAATCAGTGAAGTGGAGTTGAGGGGACATACCTGTGGAAATCGTCCATGGCCAAGAAGAGATGGCCAATTGTGTGCTGTCTAAGGAATGGGCGATTGTTGCGGCAAAGTATGTTATGCATAATAAATATGGTGCGTACGCAACGGCGTGCTGCGACAAATGGGTCAAGATCAGGGGCGAGTTGGCCCGGGGGCAGGGGGGCAGTCTTACCGCTATTAGGGCCGGGTGGTAGGCCGGCCGCCCCCCGGATGCAATGTAGCCTGTTTTCACCAGCGGCCGCATCTCATGACACGAGATGCATCATCATGACGCGGCCGCATCGCGTGTCACGTCATGCGGCCGCCTGTGCGCCCCCCGGGCTGACATCTCCCAGCCCACGCCTGGTCAAGATGACCCGGGAGTGTGTGAAACCTTTCCCAAATATAGGTAGTTTCAAGTCAGAGGTGTTAAATAATGTTAGAGATAAAGTGCGGTTGATTAAATCAACAAAAACGAGAACTGAATATGATGACTGTTTAAAATTGTGGCATCAAGAAGGGTACACGTGGCAAGGGAGCGCCTCCCTTGCCACATGTACCATTCTTGTTTCTCAGCAGAAGTAAGCGTTCCGGAAGTGTGCATTGCAAAGCGTGGAGAAGTGAGCACAAGTGCGCTCCTGCTGAAAAATGCGGTTCAGGTGGTAAGTACAGCCGATACCAAAAATGTTAAAAATGCAATGAGTAATTTGTATGATGTCTTAAGTTATGATGAGAGTAATGTTTTAGAAGAAGAAAATGTACCCACCGTCATTTCAGCCATTGCCCATGCCAGTAACATACAAAAAGCAATACACGGACAAGGAAAGGGAACGGATCCACCAGCAGGGGCAGCGGCTGAAATTGGTGAGAATAATATAGAAATTAATAGAAAAGGGGACATTCATAATACTGCAACAGCAATTCCATCAACTAGTTCAGAATATAGTGATTTGGTAGGTTTGCATCCTGTCCACACAATAGGCCAGGCCATATATTTTCCAGTGATAGTGGACTGGGGAAAAATTTTCACTATCAAACAAAAAGGTAGTGAGATTACAGCTATTTTGCTAGGGCTCTAGCAGCCATGACTAAGTACACAGGGATACCAGATATAAAGGAAAATGTGGAACATAGGGAAATAGCTGTTGCAGTACTACTGGATGGTCTTAGGGAGGATCTAAAGACCAGGATACAAACCTCGTTGCCATATTGGAGAGCTCTCACAGTAAATGAAATTAGAGAGCATGCCGTGGAACATGATAAAAACATATGTAAAAAGGAAAAAGAGTGATAGGCTAATGATGGCGAGTATCCAGACTTTAGAAAGATTACATTCACAACCTCAGATTTATAAAAACCACTATAAGGGACGAAAGAAACAGAAATCTTTGAAGTGTTTTAACTGCCTTAAGAAGGGACATTTAAGGAAAGATTGCAAAGAAAGTATTAGAGCGAAAGCTAGAAAATTAGGACCAGGCAAGGCAAATATTAATCAATGGTAAGTATCAGTGTGCAGGTTTAGAAACTGATTTAAAAGTATATTATTGCTTGTTTGTTTTATGTTGTGATATGTTTGCTTTCCTGATCGCTGGCCGATGGTAAGGAATGAAAATGTTTGTTTCCTTTGTTGTTTAAAAATAACTATCTTGTCTTTTCATTTCATAGATAAGGATAAACAAAAGAAATATAGACTTAGTGATTAAAGGGTGGGATGGAGAAGTGGAAAAATTACTCTTGAAAGACTAATTAACAATGGATCATTTTAACACTCTATGTTTTAAGCTGCAGTGGCTCATGATAATTTGTTTGGCTGAAAGTCATTATTCAAAAATGATGTATGTATGTTTTATGTATTTCAGATAGAAACACATGTGAGATACTATGTATGAGTCACCAAGGGTTAATTTTTCACTTCTCTATTATAAGCCAGGAAGTCTGTCTCAAAGGTATATAGTTATGGTGATATCAAGTTCCATATGAGCTAACGACGGACAACACTGGATTGCACGGTTGACGTAAGACCCCCTAGTTAAGTATGGGGAGGGCTCATAGGTTAGCAAATAGCTAAGGGGATTAGTGGAATAAATACAGCCATTTTCCCATAGTGTCCAATCCAGCTGTCATGTTTGCTGTAAAATCCCCTTTCTGCCTTTCTGTTTGTTTTCAAATCCTTGCATTCTTATTATTCGATGCTCTCCTATTTCTCATTCTTTACATCTCTGTTAGTATCTCTCTCTCTTCTCTTGTATAGAGATACAAAAAGATGTAGACCCGGTCTCACTCATGGGGCTAAGACGTTTGTGACATCAGACGGACTCAAGGATACACGCACATTTGTTTTTATGTGTATAGAAGCTGCTGATTTTAAGCAGAAATGTTTTTGTTGTGGAAATATGATTCATGTTTTATAGATCGCATATCTGCCTTTTCTGTCTCCTGTGCAACGTGTGCCTTTATATATATGCACAATGGGTGGGACAGGAGATCGCTGGAGGTTAGACATACAGATATGCATCTCTGTGTAGAACATTAAAGTAGGATTTTTGCCACAAGACCCGACATAAGTAAAACCCTATAAAATGTAAAATTTTCATGTTTTGTATTTTATCACTGTTAGACAGACATGTACTGGATACTCTTATATTTGAAGAAAGTGTTATAGCGATAGACCCCTTTGCCCTTCTCACTTAGTCAAGTAACTGAACATGTGGGATTGAGAATGGCATGTGAGTTGGCAGAGGGAAAATCGATTGATATACATTGGTTTTCAGCATTTTTCTAGTCTAGGGGGCGACATTGAGGCGACTGAAGAACTTTTTTTCATAGCAATGCCAGTACATAAGTAGGACATTACATGAAGGCTTGTGACAGTGACACAGTTACCAACTGAAGTAGCTGTTAATAAAGTCCACTCTTACACACATGACTGCACATGACTGTCACACCAGGGCATAGCTGTCAAATAGACAGCAGGGTTTTATGTGACAGCTGACAAATCTATGTTTTGTTTTTCGTTGTATTGTTTTAAACTGTATACACACACACATGCACGCACACACAAATTAGTTAATATATAAGATTTGTGTTACCTGAAGAATAAACAGTCTGGAAGGTGAAGGGATGTGGTCAGGAGTCTTCTGGACCCTGGAGAGATGGACAAGGTAGACCAGTAGCTCCCAGAGTGTACCTCCGCTAGGTCTGGAAGACAGCACATGGTCTGGCTCAGCTGTGTACAGAAGGTATGTGCAAGTTGGTAAAAGTATATTGGGTTGCACCAGATGTTTCTTCTCAAGCTAGTAGGAAGGCAACGTCCTGTCTTGATTGAGAGAGTGTCAGGAAGATGATACCAATAGAGCCATCCCATATCCCTCCTACAGATGGGTTTTCTCCAGGTGAAACAAATCCACGTCATCTAATTACCGCCTAGCAGGATCCTCAAGTATGCACTGGTGTACCGATGAAATATATCTGGGTAAAGGTGTATTGAGATGTTTCTAATGTATTACTGTGTCATACTCAGGGCTTTTGTTATTAAATGTGATAGCCCTAGAGTTATAAAAGGTGATAGGGGTATTCATGTTATTGATAATAAATGTATAATGTTTGAGCAGTGGTAACAAATTACATACTTTTTTAGCCACAAACCAGTGGGAAAATAAAGTAACGATACTAGCTAGAACTAATTGAATAGAATGAGAGTTGAAACTTAATTGGAGTGGCTGGTAGCTTTGGCCACTAGTCCTCCCCACTATCAAAATCACTCCTAAGCTGTCTCTTAACCTGTTGTCTTTTGAAATGTTTTTGACTTTTCTTGTGATGAGTTTGTAACTGAGAGACTGGTCTAGACCTTGAGAGGAAAGGTAAATAGTGAGACAGCAACCGAGAACGTTCAAAACACTGTATCCTGAAAAGTTACACTAACTGTCAGGATGTTGGACCGGGAGGTTGAGTTGTGGAACAATAATTTCCTATGCTCAGATTATTTGACAGACAGGTACCAAGTGTGGGCTACCAGCATCACGTCTTTAGGGGTAGCAGAGAGACACTGGTACATTTCATCCACTGCAGAGGAGCTGTCACGGATCAATATAGAAATGCAGCTTTCGAGCCATGAATAATGGTGAAAAACATACAAGTTTATTGCTGAAGAGACTGAACAGATGATGTAGTATGGTCTTGTAGAAATTACCAGGTATACATAGTTGCAGGTAAACAGCAGGTGTGGAAATATTCCAGGCAGCAAGTACAGGGAGATGCACAGGGAAGTACCAGGTTCACAGATGAAAACAGGTCAGCAGAATGAATGTTGAGATCCCAATGCAGCATAATAACAGAAGCAAAGCAGGAGGAAGAATCCACAGGGTGTAACAACAGCATATGACAACAATAACCAGCAATGTGTGCTGGGAGTGACAGATATATATGGAACACACCCTGGTGCATGGAATAATGAGTGAGGCAGTGTTAACTCCTAAGGAACTAGGAACAGGCACAATAGCAGCACCTCTGGTGATCAGAGGTACTGCTGCTAACACATAAAATAAACACAAATAGTAAAGCCTGATAGTCCAGGTTAGGAGCTGCCAGGCAAAGCAGTATGCTGCAGGCAGATCGTGACAGGAGCCAACACCCAGAGAAGGTTCCGATTACACTCATGAATCTGTTCTGGGAAGCCCCGAATGCAGTTAACAACACCTGAGCCAAAGACTAAGACAGTTGTGCAGCATAAAGTGGTAGTTTTTCCTGTTCTGTGTTTCTTTCATCTCATTCTCTTTTCAGGACAGTCAATTCTTTCAATTGTGGACAGGTGACAGAGGCTGGTTCAGGTAGTGATATTGAGGAGTTGGGGATGAAGGAAAAGTTGGTAGCACAATCGGTCCAGCCAATTACTCTATTAAATTCAGGGGTAAAGGAAAATTTGGAAACCTTGGAGCTTGGAGAAATTGCGAGGGGTTATTGTCTGAGGAGTATTACATCCGTAAGTACGTTGACTCATTAGTTGAAGAGAGGTACATCCAGCGATGCCAGTCCAGTAATATTCGGAATTGAGCAGGCATCCTTGAGTATGATTATCATTCTTGGGTGGGTAAGGTTTTAGACTAAACTAAGTGCTGGATGTGCTCTCACGTGCCTCAGAGATTATATCAAGTAGGACTAGTTCTCTTTCCACTAAATATTCCTGAGGTACCCGAATTATGAGGTGGGAGGTCACTAGGGGAAAGGTAAGACAGCTAGGTCCCTTAGTTTGGAATCTCCCAATATTTGGGAAGCCGATCACTGTTTCACGTACAAAGAAACTTGAGTATTGGGAGATTGGGAAGAACGAACAGACAATAGCCCACCCCACAAGTGTTGATGAAAAGAACTGATGACATTATTAGAGTATATACTAAGGAAATCGTATATGACATTGTTGATAGACATAGGATGATGTTATTGATGAACATGTACTATCTAAATGTTGTCTGAGCCAAAAGACATGCATTGGACGAATGAACCTGTTAGACATGAAGAACTGTAGTAGAATATTCTATATTGCTGATACATGTTCTATCGTACTCTCTACCCTTCCAAATAATGTATTACATGTTTTATTGTACCCTTGAAGGGCATACGAAAAGGTTATCTCTAAGTTCCAGCCGTATACAGTCTATAGTAAAAGTAAAAATTGTTTCTACCATTAAGACTCTCTTATGGTAACCTGTCAGAGACAGCGTGGCCATACACCAAGGGGGACTTACATTACAGAGCAATGAAACGTGATACTGAGATCCGGCATATAAAATCTTTAAGGTAATAATTTATTATAATATCAAAGGGTGGAACTGTCAACGTTGTATAATTGGATGAACGAAAGTATATTGGTTAATATTGTTTTACCGTGCGATTGCGATCAGTATGCTACGTAACACGTGGCACGGCGTGATCACACGGTAAAATACGCACGCATACACTCGAACTCTCACATTTAGTTATTTATATATTTCATATTTATAATGGTTCCATTCCCCAGTGATTTATGAGCAGATGGTATTTAGTTTATAGTTATATATATATATTAAGGTTATATGTACACTTTAGTGATACTTAAGTTTCAGTTTACAGGAAACATGTCATGTTTAGTATCATTTTAATCCCCTATTCATCCGCAGTTGTCTGGTTCATTCGCTGAAGGGATCGCACATTGCATACTCTAGTTAGCGATGTTAGGGAATAAATGTTTAAAATGTTACTGACTGTGTATTGTGAATAGACTAGCTTAAACTGGTTTCTGGGCTGGAGAATCATCTGGAATGTTGACCCTCACCCTTGAAGGGGGTTGTTTGAACTGGCCTATGACCTGTTTACACTGGACCCTCCTGAAGCCTGGACCTATAGAAGCAAGCCACGTCATCTGCATTGTTTTCTCTGTAACACTGAGTATATATAATACAGCTTTGCTGGTACTAGCCCAGTCATTCTCTGACCACAGTATTCTGGAGTGAAGTACTGTAGCTGGTACCAGCGGAGCGCAGCTAGCGTGGCGGTATGTATGTATCTTTGGCATCGGCTTTATTGTATTATAATTATAATTAATGTATTGAACTGCTAAAACTTTTGCATTTGCTAAATAAATTGTTTGTGCTTTGGAAACACAAGAAATCGCTTAGACAATGCTTATTGGAAAACGATAAAATTACTTTAATAACAGTTACTTGAGGTCTTCTGTCCCCGTTACTAAATTCCATCACGACACCATTTTAATATAAAAGCTATTCCTCACCTGTACCAGAAGGTTTGTAAAAATGTAATTATTGGGCTACAAAATGCCATTCTACCCACTGTACACTTAACCACAGATATGTGGACAAGTGGAACTAGGCAAACTAAAGATTATATGATTGTGACAGCCCACTTGGTTGGTGATTCGCCTTTAGCAGCAGGGACATCAGCAACATGTACCCAAGAACATCACATTTTTCAGAGGCAGGCTACTCTGTGTATCATCTGCTTCACTAAGTGGCATGTTATTATTATTATTATTATTATTATTATCATAGATTTGTAAGGCATCACAGTGCTCTACAGTGCCGTACAGTAGGGAAGTACATATATAAAAAAAGACATACATAAAACAATAACCGACAAGGCAAACAAAATGAATGGAGACATGAAAACAAAGGGTATGGAGGACTCTGCTCATTAGAGAGCATACATTCTAAAGGGAAGAGGGCACAGCTGAAAGAAGAGGAGCAAGTGTGGCGCAGAGTGGAGATTGGGATAATTGTAAGAGTGCATTAGTGTGAATAATGTTATAGAGGATAAGGTCACCTCTAAAAAAGAGATGGGTTTTCAAAGAGCATCTAAAGATTTGAAGGCTGTGGGAAAGTCTGATTGAGCGTGGTAGGGAATTCAATAAGTGGGGAGTGTCACGCGCCGTCCCTGTGTCTCATCCTCCACACAGGGACGGGCACTCTCCTCCGATGTCAGACGACCGGTTGCTAGGCAACCGGTCGTCACTTCCTGGTCCCGGCAGCCGCACCTCCCGTTGCTTAGCAACCGTTCCAGAAGAGATTACCCTTCCGTCGGCCTATCAGGCCTTCAAAGATGTTTTTTCCAAGAAGAGATCTGAGATCCTGCTGCCTCATCGCCCTTGGGATTGCCCGATTGAACTGATTCCAGGCAAACAGATTCCCCGTGGCAAGACTTATCTCTTATCGTTACCTGAAAGTCAAGCTATGTCACAATACATTTCCGAGAATTTATCCCGGGGATTCATCCGAAAATCCTCGTCTCCAGCTGGCGCAGGATTCTTCTTCGTTAAAAAGAAGGATGGGGGCCTTCGCCCCTGTATCGATTACCGACAACTGAACAAAATTACCATCAAGAATCACTATCCATTACCCCTCATTACCGATCTGTTTGATAAAATCAGCAGAGCACAAGTCTTTTCCAAACTGGACTTACGAGGCGCCTACAATCTAGTACGTATTCGTCAAGGAGACAAATGGAAGACTGCGTTCAATACGCGAGACGGACACTTCGAATACCTTGTGATGCCCTTTGGGCTTTGCAATGCCCCCGCAATCTTACAGTCCTTTGTCAACGAGGTCTTCCAAGATGTCTTATATCGTTTTGTTGTTGTCTACTTGGACGATATCCTAATATTCTCACAAGATTTAAATTCCCATCGGGGTCATGTGAAGGAGGTCTTATCACGGTTACGCACCCACCAACTATACTGCAAACCGGAAAAATATATCTTCGAGGTCAAACAGATTCCTTTTCTTGGATACATCGTTTCAGGCTCTGGATTGCGCATGGATCCACAGAAGGTATCAGCCGTTACTAGTTGGCCTCGTCCCCAGGGAACCAAAGCTATCCAGAGGTTTATTGGGTTTACCAACTACTACAGGCAGTTCATCAAGAACTTTTCTTCTGTAATCGCTCCAATAACTGCCCTGACTCGAAAATCGGCCGATCCAAAAAATTGGCCTCCTGCCGCTTTAGAAGCCTTTGACCGGCTAAAACAAGCCTTTACGTCTGCCCCCGTTCTCTCACAACCGGACCAACTAAAACCCTTTTTTCTTGAAGTTGATGCATCCGCCGTTGGTATAGGAGCAGTCCTGTTCCAGAAATCCGGACTTAGCCCACATCTCCCCTGTGGGTTCTTCTCTAAAAAGTTTCTGAGTCATGAAAAGAATTACGGCATCGGCGACAAGGAGCTCCTCGCGATCAAATCTGCCCTGGAGGAGTGGCGTCATCTCCTGGAAGGCTCCCGCCATCCTGTGACAGTCTTAACGGACCACAAGAATCTGCTCTACATTAGTGAAGCACGGTGTCTTAACCCACGCCAGGCTCGATGGGCATCCTTCTTTTCCTGTTTTAATCTAGTCTTGACATACTATCCTGGGTCCAAAAATGTGCGGGCAGATGCTCTCTCTCGTTCATTTGACAATGCTGACTTATGTTCTCCCACGGAGCCTCTTCCCATCATCTCTCCAACCAGCATCATTGCCTTTACCGGAGCCTTTGCTAGAACACCCCCCAGAGGTTGTTCCTACTTGGAAACGAATTTACGAACCAAAGCTCTACAATGGGCACACTCTTCTAAATTATCTGGACATGCTGGTGTCAAGAAGACATATGAATTCCTACGGCAACAATTCAGGTGGCCAACCTTGCATTCTGATGTTCGAGAGTTTGTGGCTTCCTGTACAACTTGTGCCCGTTGTAAGAACCTGAGGTCAGCACCTTCTTGTCTTTTGCAACCACTTCCTATTCCCGATATTCCATGGCAAAGCATATTGATGGATTTCATCACCGATCTCCCTATTAGTGACAGGTTTACTACTATTTGGGTTGTGGTGGACAGATTCTCGAACATGGCCCACTTCGTGCCCTTAGTTGCTCTTCCATCTGCATCTCAATTGGCTACTATCTTCATCAAAGAGATCTTTAGACTCCATGGCTGTCCTCGTGAAATCATCTCAGATCGTGGAGTCCAATTTGTGTCACAGTTCTGGAAGGCATTTTGCAAGACACTCGGTTCTGAACTCAAATATTCTTCTGGCTATCATCCTCAAACCAATGGCCAGACAGAACGCGTTAACCAAGACCTGGAGGTCCTACTACGATGTTTTTCATCAGAGAACCAATCCAAATGGTCCAGTCTTCTACCCTGGGCAGAATTCGCACATAACTTTCACCATCACAAATCCTCAGGTTCCTCTCCCTTCTATGTCGTTTATGGAACCCAGCCCACCCTCCCTAACTTCTCCAGTTGTATTCCATCTCCAGTTCCTGCTGCTGATACTCTGACTCGGGACTTCTCTCGCATTTGGGCAAATACCAAAGACAAGCTCCAGAAGACTTCCCAATGTTATAAGCAAGCTGCTGATCGTCATAGAAGGAATATTCCCTTGCTTCAGAACCATGACAAGGTTTGATTGTCTACTCGCAACCTCAAACTCCGAGTACCCTCTCAGAAGTTGGCTCCACGTTATATTGGCCCTTTCCCTATTACACATGTCATCAACCCGGTAACTTATAGACTCCGGCTGCCTCCTTCTCTAAGGATTCACAATGTGTTTCATGTTTCCCTCCTCAAACCATTAATTCTTAATAAGTTTTATCGCTTGCCCCGTCATCCTGCTCCTATTCGGACTGCTGTGGGTGAAGAATTTGAAGTCAGCCGCATCGTGGATTTCCGTATCCTCCATGGACGGCATCAATTCTTGGTTCACTGGAAAGGTTTCGGGCCAGAGGAGAGATCCTGGGTGAATAAAGAAGATCTCCACGCCCCACATCTATTGAAACAATTTCTCAAAGGGAGATCTATCCGACAAATAGAGAAAGGAGGTACTGTCACGCGCCGTCCCTGTGTCTCATCCTCCGCACAGGGACGGGCGCTCTCCTCCGATGTCAGATGGCTGGTTGCTAGGCAACCAGTCGTCACTTCCGGGTCCCGGCAGCCGCGATCCAAAGTATCCGGCGGTGGTGTTCAGCATCACCACCGCCGTAGGCAGCCCTGCCCCCTGTCTCCCCCTATAAAAGGCTGACTCTGGCACATGATGGGTGCCAGAGTATTAGGTCCCATCCTTGCTCCAGCGTTCCTGTTGTCTGCTATCTGTTTCTCCAGTGTATTACCCGGCTTGTCCTGACCATTCCTTCTCTGTGCTCCCTGTGAATTGACCTCGGCTTGTTATTGACCATTCTCCTGCGCTTTTGATACCTGACCCGGCTAACTCCTGACTACGAATATTGGACTCTCCCCGTGGCAACTATTGATATCTTGGTTCCGACCCGGCCTGCCTGACACCGCTTCCATCCTTGCTTCACTGGTTGCTACCTCTGAGGACCGCGACCTGCGTGTTTCCGCAGCTAAGACCATACTTCCTTGCGGGGGTTCCTGGTGAAGACCTGGAACACGTTAGACTCCGCGCCTCTTTGGTGAGTAGTGCCAAAACCAGTAAGAAATACTCTTGAATCGTGACAGGGAGCAGCACGGGAGAAGTCTTGAAGGCGGGAGTGAGAGGTGGTTAGAGAGAGACAAGACAAGGCGCAGTTCACAGGTAATACCGCTGACAACCTGTTTGAAAAACTAAAGGATATCATTGCAACATGGCTTATCCTGCTTGGACCTCCTGAGGATATGTGATTTCTGATAACGCCACCAATAGCGGGGAGAATTCCGTTACATTTCCTGTTTTGCTCACACTATCAACTTGGTGGTACAGAACTTTTTAAAAAATGACAATGAAATGCAGGAGATGCTGTCTGTGTCCCGAAATATTTAGGGTATTTTTTGGGATTCTGCAACAGCATGTAGGAGAATGCAGCAGCTGCAAGAATAATAGAATTTAGGGGGAATGTACTTTAGTCCAGTGCAGTGGAGAATATTTTCCATGTTGTGTAAGGTGCTGAAACCATTCGAAGTAGTTACCTGTGAAGAGAGTGCAGACACTGTTAGCTTGAGTCAAGTGATTCCCATAATTAGACTTTTTGAAAAGCAGCAAGAGAAATTGAAGGAGGAAATGAAACAAAGCAATTACGCTGATTATGTTCGACTTGTAGATTAAGTACTTTATTCACTTCACCAGGATCCAAGAGTTATCAACATCTTAGGTTTAAGAGCTATGTCTTCTCTTTCTTTCCAACTGACCCAGATCTCAAGAGATGCAATGAGCTCCTGGTCAGTAAGCTTACAGTTCAAGTGGTACATGACACAATGACGTCTCCCCCTTCAGTTTCTCTGGAAATTGCTGCTACGAAATAACTTAGCTATCCCAAGACACCCAGTGGTGATGCAGATGAGTCTGCACAACATTTTGAAATTTGGTCTGGTCTAAAAGAATTGCCCAAAAATCGTGACAGCTCTTCTGTAAAATGAACTACAAATTCCATGAGGAAGGCCATTACCGGCAATTACATCAAAGTACACAGACTTCTGTGATGGTGGATTCCAGCGGGGATGAATTAGATTGTTTATGTAAGATGTACACAATGATGAGTGTGAATATGATGACAGTGTAGATTGCAGGTGCTGAAATTTAGCTAAGTGAAGGGAGCTACCTGTTGCTGGTATGCCTGGTAATATTTTGGGTAGAATGGCATGTTGGCAATTTTATGTTTTTCTGCAGTAAACTCTCACCTTTAATAGACAGGTGTTTTTTTTCTTTAAAAAGGTACAAGCTTTTTATTTACATTTTTGTTTCCCTGGCTTAAAACCACTATGCACGTGAACATAGGCTTTAGCACATGAGGTAGAGGGATTAATATCATCATTGACTGAGACTGGAGAGTGACAAGAACAATGCCACCCCTCCTGTTTCTGTATAAGCTGTGGCACAGTAGAATGTCACTGGAGACTTTTAAGAACACTGACAGCCCTTTTATTGCAATTTCTGTTTCAGCACTGAACCCTGCCACCTCTCCTGTTTCTGAGTGAGCTATGGTACAGTAAAATGTAACTGCAGGTTTAGACCAAGACAGCCAGCCCTAATATTTCTATTTCAGGAATGACAATTAGCAATGGAGCAATAGAGCTCTCCTCTTTGTGTGTTACTTACATAACACAGTACAATGTGACTGCAGATTTAGAAGACTAAGCCTGCCAACCCTTTTATTTTTTTTTCAGCAATGACAATTAGCAAAGCAGCAATGGAGCTTTCTTGAATGTCACTCGAGACTTTGAAGAACATTGCTAACCCACCTCTTTCTTTTCTACCAATGACGCTGCCCAACTGCATTAGAGACTGCAAAGAACTATGCTACCCCTTCTGTGTCCCTCTGTGAATTGGCGCTGGATCACCGTGCTCTTACCCAGTCTTCTAGCCATCTCTGGCCCTTGTCAAAGTCGCTCAGATTTTTATGCTTGCCCATTTTTCTTGCTTCACACATCAACACATCAACTTCAAGAACTGACTGTTCACCTGCTGTCTATTATATTGCACCCCTTGATAGGTGCCATTGTAACAAGATAATCAATGTTATTCACTGCACGGATCAGTGGTTTTAATGTTGTGGATGATCGGTGTTCCCCTCACTGGGAACCCAACAATGCCATCCTGCAAAATTCTACCTTTATTGAAACCTTCCGGAAGGTGTTCGATGAACCTGGACGTGTATCTTCCACTGCTTCCAGCTGCCTGATTCTACTCACAGCAGGCAAGTATGTGGTCCAATTCCGAACCCTAGCCTTAAAGTTGAACTAGAGTAATGAAGCCTTGGTGGCCACCTTCTGGCAAGGGTTATTCGACCATATCAAGGATGATCTAGTCTCATGTGTGTTGTCCGCAAGCTTGGATGATCTTATTTATCTCTGCATCAAGGTGGAAATCCACCAAAGAGAACGGATGCAAAAAAGGGAATATACCCATCTCGTCACTCCCCGTTTGGCACCTCGTTATTAATACCCCATCCTGGCAACCGAGAAGCCAATGCAGATTGACTGCTCTCTCCTTACACAGGAGGATGCTTTAAAAATAATCTCAGTCTTTATTGCGGAGAAGCTAGCCATCTCTTATCCAAAACAAAAAGACAGTTGTCAGCGCTTATCCTTTGCCCTGCATATCTGTGTGTGTCTAGCAAAATAAAAACATGAGGTATTCGTTCATATTTTGATCAATAACATTTAAATCGGCATCCCAGCGTCAAGGGCACCTCATCATATGCAGGTCCTACACTAACCTATATGCTTTAAACTCCATTAAAATGAAGTTAAAATCAGATGTTCTCACCTCCCAGGTATAGGGATTTATACCGGATCCAAGAGGTCAGGAAACGCATATTCCAGGGATGCCGTTGAAAGTCCTAAGTCTCCTACTCCCAGTCCCCCGGTTAATCCCTATTTCAATCCCTATGTTGTTTAGTGACACAGAAATGAGTGTTTTACAACCAAATGCTGGTGAATAATATTTTTCAAAGAAAAAAACAAAAGCTATCATGGAAGGGGGGTGTTTGTTTTTGTGTGCGTGTGTCTGTGGGGGGGCAAAGCAAATTTTTGCACCTGGGCCCACAACTCGCTAGTTACACCTCTGATTTAGGCTGGGCACACACTACAGAAAATGATGCAATACTGTACTGTTATGCTCTGTGGGACAGGAACCTGTGCTAATCCCAATTAGCGCTGGCAGGCCAGAAGTGCGAAGTCTAACAAGTTCCCCGGTATCCACCAAGAACCACCACAATGTGGACTAGACTTAAATGCCGAGAACTCGCAGGTCGCCGCCCCCTGGACTGTCTCAAGATGTAACACAAGGCCAGTCACCTTGTTCTCTTCGATGGGTCCCCTAGAGTTCTCCGCCTTTGTGTACTCCGGTTCTGCCGGGAACTTAATTTTTGCCGTTTTTGTGACTTAACTCCATCTGCCCTTGCAGCTTTTGCCGCAGCCATTGTAATAAGCTGCTGTTGATGGTAATCATTTCACTAATGGCTCAGTCACTGGCATAACCAGCCCTGTGCGCTTGCAGGTAAGAGTTCTAGATTCAGAGTGGATTAGGTTCCAGTCTGGGGTTACCTTGGTTGAGACCCATTACCCGCAGTTTGATTGCCACAATGCTCAAGTCACCTCTTGGAGACATCTATGTAGCAAGCATTGCATTTCCTGTATGTTCAACTGAAACCTGGGTACCCTGCCTAACCCTCTCTTCCAAACCTACTCTTCCTTGCTCCTTCACTGGTGTGTTCAGCAAGGCCACCTCAGACAAGCTTCCACCACATCGACCCTGGGACTACCCTATCAATCTTAACCCAGGCAAGAGCATTCCCAGAGGCAGAATACACCCTTTGTACGTGCCAAAGTCGCAAGCCATGTCCGAATACATCTCTGAAAACCTTCAATGGGATTCATTCAAAAATGGAAAGGCTTCTTTTTCATTAAGAAGAAAGATGGTTCTTTGAGACCCTGCATTGACTATCGCCAACTAATGCTAGCACAGTTAAGAACCGCTATCCATAACCCCTCATTTGAAAGTTGAAAGACCGGATCTGGGGAGTTAAGATCTAAACCAAACTTGACCTTTGGGGAGCCTATAACCTCATTCGTTTCCATCAAGACAATAAGCAGAAGGTACACCCGGGATAGGTATTACGAATACTTGGTGATGCCCTTAGTCTTCTGCAGTACCCCGGTGGTCTTTCAGTAGTTCATCAATGAGATTTTTTGAGACTTTATCACTTCATAGTGGTTTACCTTGACGACATCTTAATATTCTGCCGGGACCTGTCCTCCAACCGAAGACATGTTAAAGAAATTCTCTTGTTTATGGCTAAATCATCTTTATTGCAAGCTGGAGAAATGTCTCTTTGAGCACACCCAAGTGCCCTTCCTAGGTTACCTGGTGTCTGGCTCTGGGCTGCAGATGGACCTGGAAAAGGTCAAGGCTGTACTCAAAAGGCCTCAACCCACTGCTCTAAAAGCCATCCAACGTTTTATCAGCTTCACCAATAACTACCGCCAATTCATTAAAGGGTTCTCCATTCTTATAACCCCAATCATTTCCCTCACATGAAAAGGGGCTTAACTCAGTGCCTGGCCTCCTGATGCCATCAATGCCTTCAATTCCTTAAAGGAAACCTTCACCACAGCCACTGTGTTAACATATCCTGACCAGCACAAGCCCTTTTTTCTGGAAGTAGATGCTTCCTCAGTGGGAAGTAGAGCCTTTATTTCTCAAAAAGCATCTTCTGGTACCCTTATTTCTTATGTATACTTCTCTAAAAGGTTTTTTTCCCCAGAGAGAGGAATTACGCACTGGGGACAAGGAACTTCTAGCGGTCAAGGCTGCTCTGGAGGAGAGGCGTCATCTCCTGTAAGGGGCCAAATATCCGGTTGCGGTCTTCACAGATCACAAGAACCTCACTTCACTTCAAACTGCACAGTGCCTTAACCTTCACCAGGCTCTTTGGTCCTTATTCTTTTCTTGGTTCCAATTGCTCCTAACCTTCCATCCGGGCTCCAAGAATGCGCTGTGACAAAGGGAATAGTTTGCTACAGACTTCTAAAAGAGGAGTTAATTATTGAACTGGCAATTTGCAGAGAAAGGCTGAAAACAGAGTTACACATTTGTACAGTAATACACCTAAATTAAAAATATACAGATTTAGGACCTATGTGTGACAAAATAATAGTAAAATGTCTGAGTTAACTTACATACACTATATGGACAAAAGTATTCAGAGGCTTTACCATTACACCATGTCACGAGCCGCGGCGGCCGCGGGCACCGCTGCGACTCAGTTTCAGCTCCCTCTGTCGTCCCGGCCGTCGTTATGATGACCGGGACATCACTTCCTGTTTCACGGCTCCGACCGTTGCCAGGGCAACGGCCGGACGCCAAAATCTCTGCTTTCGCGCCCCGGCAACTCAGTACTGTTGGGCGCGCGCACATTTGGTGGCTCCTATCACCGCTCTCACCCGAAAAGGAGCTAACCCAGCTGAGTGGCCCCCAGAAGCATTGGCAAGTTTTTCAGCTCTCAAAGCTGCATTCATCTTTGCACCAGCTCTTAGACACCCTGACCCGGAACTTCCGTTCATTGTGGAGGTAGATGCCTCGCATGTTGGTGGTGGTGCCATTCTCTCACAGAAAGACCTGCAGAGTAAAAAATTACATCCTTGTGCTTTTCTCTCTAGAAAATTTTCGCCTGCTGAAATTAATTACGATGTTGGAAACCATGAATTGCTGGTAATTAAGTGGGCATTGGGGGAATGGCGACACTGGTTAGAGGGAGCTGCACATACCATTACCATCTTCACTGACCATAAAAACCTCCAATATATCCAGTCCGCAAAAACTCTGAATCCCAGGCAGGCCCGCTGGGCCCTGTTCTTCACCATATTTAGGTTCCTCATCACATTCCGCCCAGGATCAAAAAATACTGAAGCCGATTCTTTGTCCCGAAGTTTTATGGCACGTCATCCTCAGTCTCCTGACCTGCTGCCTATTGTCCCCTCGACCTCTATTCATCTTGGACTAACCCGGGATCTGGGAGCCACACCGTCCTCATGGAGAGTCACGACAACCGTTCAGGGGGTCATCCTGGAATTCGTAAGACCGTTGAAATTCTTTCCCGCTGGCTTTGGTGGCCCACTTTATCTGCTGATGTGGAGGCTTACGTCCGTGCTTGCCCTGAATGTGCCAGAAACAAATGTGCTAGAAACCATCCTCCTGGTCTACTGTTACCCTTGCCTACTCCAAGCAGGCCTTGGACCCATCTTTTGATGGATTTTATTGTTGACCTTCCAGTATCCGTGGGTCATAACACCATTTGGGTAGTCGTGGACCGATTCAGTAAGATGGCACATTTCATTTCCTTACCCAAACTACCTGATGCCAGGACCTTGGCCACCTTGTTTCTTACACAGATCTTCAGTCTCCACGGTCTTCCAGAAGACATCATCTCGGATCGAGGGTCCCAGTTTATTGCACAATTTTGGAGATCCTTTTGTAATTCCATTGGAATCAGTATCAGTCTGTCCTCTGCTTAACACCCTCAGTCGAATGGTCAGGCGGAAAGAACCAACCAGTCCTTGGAACAGTTCCTGCGTATCTATGTTTCCAAGTTCCATGATAATTGGTCCTCTCTTTTGCCCTGGGCAGAATTCGCTTATAACAATTCCTGCCATTCCGCAACACACACATCCCCATTCTTTTGTAATCTCGGGTTTCACCCAAAACCAAATTCTTTTTCTTTTACTGTTCCCAGTGGTGATTCCGGAACACCTGCCTTTACTGCCAGGTTGAGGTCTGTCTGGAAAAAGGTGCACTCTGCACTAATTCAAGCCTCCCAAAAATCCAAAGCCTTTGCTGACCACCATCGTGCTCTATGTTCGTTCAAGGTGGGGGATCGAGTCTGGTTGTCCACACGGAACATCAAGTTGAGGCAACCTTGCAGGAAGCTGGGGCCCCGATACATTGGGCCATTTTCAATTGAGAAAAAGATAAATCCAGTGGCGTTCAGGCTAAAACTACCACCTTCTTTAAAAATACCTTCTACATTTTATTGTTCTCTTCTAAAGAAAGACGCTGCTCCCAGCAAATTCAGTCAGCCTTCCTCTAACAGGCCCCGGCCTCTGATTGTGAACGGAGACCATGAATACATCGTCGAAAGAATCCTTGACTCAAGGAAGGTTCAAGGCCAAGTTCAATTCCTTGCACATTGGAAGGGTTATGGCCCTGAGGAGCGATGTTGGATACCACAGAAGAGTCTTCACGCTGGGAGACTCATTAAATAATTTTTCAAGAAGTTTCCCATAAAGCCTGGTTGTCGGGGTTCCTTGACCCCTCCTCAAGGGGGGGTACTGTCATGAGCCGCGGCAGCCGGGGGCACCGCCGCGACTCAGTTCTTTCTACCTCTGGCGTCCCGGCCATCGCTATGACGACCGGGACATCACTTCCTGTTTCACGGCTCCGACTGTTGCCAGGGCAATGGCCGGACGCCTAAATCTCTGCTTTCGTGCCCCGGCCACTAAGTACTGCCGGGCGCACGCACTATAGCCTGCGGGCTAATTAGGTTATTTATTATAATTAACCTAACCTGTGTCTTGTTGCAGGGCAATGCCCTGATTGGTTGGCTACAGTGTAAAAGGCAGAGAGGGCTTAGCCTTCCTGCCGGTTATAGCGTCCTGTTTCAGTACTGCTGCCTGCTACCTTGTTCCTGTGTTTGGTGTTTAAACCTAAGATTGATTACCCATGTATGACCCTTGCCTGTTCCTGGACTCTGAACCTTTGCTAATGGCCCTGATCTTACGCCTTTCCCTGGATTCTGAACCTGTGCCTTGTTCTCCGGCTGCGATGTCTGCTGCCAGCACCGATTCTGGCCTGGACCCCACGCTGCTGTCTATCATAACACTCTATTCCTGGGTTCTCCTTAGCCGGTACACAACTCTCGACCCTCTGTGTGTCTGCAGCCAAGTCTGTCCCCACCACTAGGGGCAACAGTGAACACCAAACTTCAGAGCAGACTCCGGGTTTTGCTGTACTGGCTGAAGGAGTTCCTAACACACCAACAGGGACTGTAATGACATTGTATTCAAATACATATAATTTACTATGGAGTTGGTCCCCATTTTGCAGCAATAACAGCTACCACTGTTCTTGGAAGGCTTTCCACAAGATGTTGGAGTGTTTGTGGGAATTTGTAACCTTTCATTCTGCAGAGCATTTTTTGAGGTCAGGCACTGATTTTGGACGAGAAGGCCTGGTTCGCAATCTCTGTTGCAGTTCATCCCAAAGGTGTTCGATGGGGTTAAGGTCATGGCTCTGTGCTGGCCAGTCAAGTTCTTCCACACCGAACTCATCCAGCCATTGTCTTTGTAGTTCTTGCTTTGTTCACTGGGGCACAGTCATGTTGGAATATAAAGGGCCTTCCCCAAACTGTTGCCACAAAGTTGGAAGCATAGCATTGTCCAAATTGGCTTGGTATGCTAAAGTATGAAGACTGACCTTCACTGGAGAGAATGCCTAGCCCAAACCCTGAAAAATAGTCCCATACCATTATCCCTCCTCCACCAAACTTCATAGTTTGCATAATGTAGTCAGGCAGGTAACTTTCTCCCGGCATCTGCCAAAACCAGACTCGCCCATCTGACTCCCAAACAGAGAAGTGTGTTTCGTCATTCCACAGAACACATTTCCACTGCTCTACAGTCCAATGCCGGGGGTGCTTTACACCACTCCATCCGATGCTTGACATTGGTCTCGGTGCTGTGAGGCTTGCATGCAGCTCATTCCATTAAGCTCCCGTTGCTCGATCATGGAAACCCATTCCATTAAGCTCCTGTGCTTACATTAATGCCAGTGGAAGTTCGGAATGCTTCAGCTATGGAATCAGCAGAGTGTTTTTGACTTTTTGACACCATGGGCTAGATTTACTAAGCTGCGGGTTTGAAAAAGTGGGGATGTTGCCTATAGCAACCAATCAGATTCTAGCTGTCATTTTGTAGAAGGTACTAAATAAATGAAAGCTGGAATCTGATTGGTTGCTATAGGCAACATCCCCACTTTTTCAAACCCGCAGCTTAGTAAATCTAGCCCCATGAGCCTTAGGAGACGTCTGTGATTTTACATGGTCTTCCGCTTTGTGCTGGCTGAGTTGCTGTTGTTCCTAAATGCTTCCACTTTCTAATAATATCACTTACTGTTGACCATGGAATATCCAGCAGGGATGAAATTTCATGAACCGTCTTATTACAAAGGTGTCGTCCTATCGCAGTACCACGCTTGAAGTCACTGAGCTCTCAGAATGACCCTGTCACAGTCGTCTATATTTCTTGATACGATTTGGGACCTTAACTCAATCTCGGTTCCTGTGGCCAGGCACATGGGACTGGAACCCACTAATAACATTTCAGATAGGAAAAGCATGGAACCTCAAAACAGAGCGAACTGGAACTGGAGACAGGGACTAGGAAATCAGAACCGTGACACGGAATGGTGAACTCAGGGCTGCGTGGCACTCACAGACCTGGAACCAGCACACGGATACACGGAACTGGAAATAAGCCCTAGAGACTCAGAACCAGCCGTAGCAACAGAATAGGTGATACTAGTAAAGCCACTGGTACTGCAGAATAGGTACTGGATGGTGCAAGGTTCTTACTGAGGTGAGCACTCTTGTTGAATGTAGAATATTGCAGGAGGATGAGCAGCTTGAAAGTGCAATGTACTTGCAGAATGATGAACTCCGGATAATGCAGGATACTTGGAAGAAGATATGCTCTTTAGAATGCAGGATACTTGCAAAATGATACGTAGTTGGTAAAGCAGGATGGACACTGAAGATCACTATGTAAACACAGGAATCAGAACCAATGCAGGAACATCTGGAACCTGGAGCCAAGAACTATCCTCATGAGAGAAGTCTGTTGTTTTGGCAATGAACAGATCTCAGCAGCAGGTTTAAATAGGGTGTCCCAAACAACTATTGGCTGCACAGTTCATGTGATCTGGTTGGTCTGGAATGATCATCTGATCCAAGATGGCCACACCCATGCATCAGAACAAACAGTATGTGCTTGTTTTACAAACAGAGATGTGATGGACAGGAATTCTGCAGGCGACCAGGAGGGACCCATGTAGCTGTGATATGACAGCAGAGGATGAGGTAAGTGCAGCTAAGACCCTGATGTGTGACACCCATTTTGTATCACAAATGTTTGCAAATAGAGACTGCATTGCAAGGTGCTTGATTTTATATACCTCTGGCCAGGGCCGGACTGGGATTAAAAATCAGCCCTGACATTTAAATTACACAGGTCCACCTGAGGCCCAGTAGGTAAGATATTGTGTGCCACCGCGGCGGCGCAGAAAAGGGCGTATCCACATTGTGTTGTGGGTGTGGCCAACATGGGGCATTGATACATACATTATAATAAAACATTACATTTATCACGCCCTCCCATCCACATCACGCCATCCCCCCAGATGCATTATGACACCCCCAGCCCACTGTACTTATCTATGCTTCTGGTGCTGCTGACATCCATCAGGGTGGGAACTTCCTATAGAGTGAGCAGGGAAGCTCTTAGTCTCACGAGATTACCAAATCTTGTGAGACTTAGAGCTCCTCGGCTTGCTCTGCAGGCTGTGTCCTATCCAGGGACTGGGTGCAGCTATCCGCTCCCTCCTCCTTACCAGAGCTGGATTAATGCCTGGGGGCATGGGGTATTTAAGACAGGGGGCCCCTATTATGTAATCATGTAGTTATCATATTAGACAAAATGTTAGACAAATACACAGGCAATACTGTGTGCACTACTGTTAGTTGCACGCAGCTCTGCCTTCACAAGCAGTACAGTGTGAAGTGGGACTTACCTCCCAACTGTCCTTGTAGTCGGACCAAATCTCACTAAACGAGACAGTCACCAAAATTCGGGAATTCCCCACCAGTGTTCTTGTCACTTTCACCACCTGTGGCTGCTGGTGTCTTTAGTAGTTGCTTGTCTGGATCCTCGAATGCTGGAGGCCCTATTTTGAAAAATAAATGGGTACATGTAATTTAGAAACCTCCAACCAGCCCTGGGGGTAAATGTATCATACCCCGGTTTTCTCAACTCGCGGGAGATCGGCGTCTTCACAGCTTAAATTTAAAGCGGCGCTGCCTTGTAAAATATGCCCCCCATAGTATCCGTGATCCATACATGGATGGCAGTGTTGGCAGGGGCCATGTACTTGGTGCTATAAGCCCAGTCTCGGTGCAGGTATAATAGTACAGATTTTGGGGTAATGCGGATTTATATACATAGATATACACCATATGGGGATGTTACCATACATATGCCCATCATGCCCCAGCATGGTTATAATGAGGCTATATATGGGTGGTGTGGCGTATAGATTATACAGTTGTTCCGGGTAGCATGTGAATGCGAACTCTTAGCCCTCCCCACCTCTACTGCTCCCCCCCACCCCCCCGCCCCTCGTAACGTGGAATCAATATTTATGTTATACTGCTTTTTCTCATTGGACATGTTCTACAATGTTGCCTTTTGAACAAAGTATGAAAAAGGTTTTTTACCACATGTACGCATACTGGTGAGCGAAAAAACACCAGAAACCAAGGCATTTGTTCTCTGCATTTTCACTTTTCTTATTTATTTGCATTTTTAAAGCCAAAAAACAACATACCAATGGATATGAGGTGTTAGGGGATCTTTTAGAGCAGGCTTGCATCTGTTTTTTGGGTAAAATAACAATTCCCATACTGCGTATAAGCACTGACAATTCTTACACATACGTCGATCTATAATTTCTTATGTGTCATTGACTTGCATGTTATTATGCCTGGTTAGGCAGTATGGGGCAGATTGGGCAGGAGTGCAGAAAGGACATGTTCACATACTTGTAACACATTTATACATGGGTGCATCTGCAGATACGTGTATCCTGTGGTTGCTAGAAGTTCAATACACCATGACTATCTAACTGCTCCTGATTAGCTGATTGACTCCACTAGCTCAATTCTATATTATACATGAAGTTGTGTACGACTATTTGCATTACTTAATTGACATTTCCATTTGACCCTGCTGCTGAAGAGATTTTAATTACACATGTATTGTTTTTTTTGTTTTTTTTAAAATTTGTCTTTATCTTTTATTTAATTTTTTTCCAACTTTCACTGTCAAGACATTATGTACATATAGGGTAATGCGACTTTAGCATTTACTACTAACGCCGTAAAGCTACATCTTTACACTTTCTCTACACTAGTGTTAGGCATAGGTATGCACATTAGTTATACCTGGCACTAACGCTACTGGTTTTGAACTGAAGGCATCTTGAGAGGCCTCCAAATGAACATAGGCACAATAAATACGCTTTTTAGGTATATATGTATGTACATACATCCTGAGCACATATGCTTCCATCTCTAAATGGGACCTTTAGTTTATATTTTTTTACCTGATCCTTTGGGTGAATACAAAAGATAAAAGGTTTGGCCCCTGAATAGGAAGTGTCACGGCTCTGCCCGCTGTCCTTCAGTCCCAGCGTCTTCGACCATACTTACCAACTTTCTGTTGGTGAAATACGGGAGCCTGCAGAGGAGGTGGGCGTAACGGGGGGGGGGGGGCTCCAAATGGCGTCATTTTGGACCCGCCCCCATGACGTGATGACGCAAAATGCGTCATTTGACAGCGGGGGGCGGGGCGAAGCGGCGCGATTCACCGGGAATCGCGGCGTTTGGGACTTAATTCTGCCCACTTCACTAGGAAGTGGGCAGAATTATCCAGATGCGGGGGATTGTAACACTCGCCCGGGAGCCTCTCGCAAAATGCGGGAGTCTCCCGGATATTTCGGGAGATTTGGCAAGTATGGTCTTTGCTGCTGTCTTCAGCCTGGCTGTCCCAGTGACAGCCAGGCTAAAGATAGCGGGCCCACTGGTGAGCCCGGTACAAGGGTACCCCCTGTACCCCCTTGATGGCGGCCCTGAGTATGGAGGGGAGTAGCACAAAGCCTGTCGGGGAGGGATTAAAAGACCCCTCTCCTAAAATACTTTCCCCATAGGAGAGAGCTGCTAATGCCATCTTAAGATGGCGTTACTGATCAGGGATGAGATTGGTAAATAGTGCAGACCGCACCCCCGTTGAGAATAATGGTGACAGCAGTTGCTTAATGCAGGAGATGTTTCTGACATCTCCTGTATTGGGCTAATGTTAAACAGCAACATAATTTAATTTTACCAAAACCATGCGGAAACAGACGTTTCTGCACCGTTTTATACACGATTGTTTAATTTACATGCCCTAATATTAGTTATTCTAAATCTAAATGTTGATAACCCGAAAAAAACAAACTTTCTCTTTTGATATGAAGTTATCACCAATGGCAAATCTCCTACACTCATCTTTGTAACATGGCAACAGGCTGCAACCACTAGGTTTGCATTCCAGCTATGTATATACATTACTACTTCCTGATACTATCGCCAACCGTAAGATGGCGTCAATATTACGTGTGTTTATCTTTGCCATCAGGACAGTAGTCACGTGACAGACGCTGGGCTGGCGGTTTCCATGGTGCCAAATCCGACTTCCGTCTGTCCCGGAAGTGCTGATGCTGGGAGAGCTACGGGAAGTGGTAGAAGCCAAGACAGCTGGGGAGATGGCGGCGGAGGAGGACGATGGGCTGCTTGGGGAGAGGTTACTTTTTCTACCGGATCGACATGTCCGGTATTTCCAACGAAGCCTCCAAGCCCTTCCCGAGCAGTGCAGTACACTGGAGACCAGCAGGTAATGTAGGGGCCGTATGGGTGTTCTCTGCATGCACACAAATACATTGGTGGTGGTGGTGTCAATTCACTTAGAACCTAGTGGGCATCCAGTCATTATATCCATTTGTGTTTGTTTGTTTTTTTTAAATTGGTTCAGGACATGGTTCAAAATATGAATTTTGTTATTCCAGGGACGCTAATACTGGGAATACGAGACTTACGTTGACAATTATTATTATTAAACTTTTTTTTATGGTGTAAATTTTATTTTTCTTGTTGACCAAGCAGCTGCTGGCACCAGTCATGAATTCCCTCCTCCAGAAACTATTTTCTGCCTGCAGAAATAGAAATATACCAGCAGTATAAAGTTTGGAATTTGCACTACAAGTGCTTGGGGTGTGACTATTACCCAGTTCCAATAAATCTATTTTCTGATGCTGAAATTATTAGATACCAGCAGTATATGTTTCTGAATTTTCACTACAAGTGTTTTGTGGTCTCCCATATTCCACAGTGTGAAAAAACAATTTTTCTGGTGCTGAAAGTATTATCTAGCAGCACTATATATTTCAGATTTTGCACTACAAGTGTTTGGGTCTCATTAAAATGGATTCAAAGCAGTCCACATATGAGCAGAATCAGCAAGCAGGTGCAGGCACCAGTCCTGTTGGTAGTCTTCCCTGTACGTCATCTGGTAAAGCCTATGTAAAAGTACATAGTCTTTTTAAATCAGGGAAAAAAAACAACCCCAAAATTTTTTGCCCGTGTTGAAGCGAAAAAGAACTGTAACTGATGAAAAGTTAACTGCCGATAAAAAAAAATTGCCATCATGCCATGCTACACATGCAGTGGCAAAGAAAGAATGAGGCCTTCGCCTTTCTCTATTAGTACCAGATCGAAAAAATGTTACTGAGCCTTCTTCTTGTACAGTCACTCATGACCAAGCAAGACCAAGTAATTTGGAGTCCAAACATGGTGCACAACTACTGTTATGTGTGAAAGTCGAGCTGCAAGAAAACAGTAAGGCATTAGAGAAAAATATATGCTCAGAATCAGAAATGACACCAATCCCTGTGGAGAGTCCATCCACCAGTGGTATGTGTTATCGTGAGCATTCTGATAGTTTACCCATAAAGAAGGGCCCTTTCAGCATTTCTGCTGAAGTGTGCCTGAACAGCCGAGTGTAGCCGGAGATACACCAATTGAGGATGCCACTTTGGAATTGGAAGAGGATGAGGGGGAGATTTGTGTAGGCGACGAGGGCGCTAATGAGGATGTTGATGAGGATGAGGTTGTTTGTGTAAGTCCTGCACCAGTGGCAGCAGTTCTGGCACGTGACAAGAAAAAGGCCATTGTCATGTCTGGGCATAAAACCAAAAAATCAACTTCTTATGTGTGGAATTATTTCTACCCAAATCCTGACAACAGTTGTATAGTCATTTGTAATGTATGTCAAGCCACAGTCAGTCAAGGGAGGGACCTCAACCATCTTGGAACCTCATCCATGTTACGCCATTTGACGAGAGTTCATGGCAAGGTTTTGGGAAAAGCTGAAAGTGCTGCCAAAAAATTACAAGCACTCCATCATCAGCTAGGACCCTTTTGTCACCTACATCCCGACGGCTGCAATTTACACCCACAACACCATCCTCATCAATATCCTCCGTAGCGATCAGAGTTAGCCCTGCATCCCACTTAGTAAGGCTGGGTGACTGCTGCACTATAATTGATTCCTCTGAAGAATGTTTAAGCGTTAGTCCCACTGCTGCTGCTGTTGCTGCTGCTGGGGGTGAATCTTCCTCCCATAAGAAGGCCAAGAAAAAGAGCAGTCCTACATTACAACAATTAACTGTGAAACAATCATTTGCTAGGGGAAGCAAATATGACAGAAGTCACCCAGTCGCCAAGCGAATCACAGAAGCCATGGCTACTATGTTAGTGTTAGATCTGCGTCCAATATCCACAATAAATGCAGCTGGCTTTTCACAGTTAATTGATGTTTTGTGTCCGCGTTACAAAATTCCATCGTGACACCATTTTTCTCGTAAAGCTATTCCTCAACTATACCAAAAAGTTGGTAAAAATGTAGTAATTGCGCTGAAAAATGCCATTCTGCCTACTGTACACTTAACCACAGATATGTGGACAAGTGGAAGTGGGCAAACCAAAGAATATATGACTGTGACAGCCCACTGGGTTGGTCATTCGCCTTCACCAGCAGGAACAGCAGCAGCATGTACACCACTACGTAACATTTGTCACAGGCAGGCCACTCTTTGTATCACCGGCTTCACTAACAGGCATACAGCTGATAATTTGTTACGAAAACTAAGAGATGTGATTGATACATGGCTTATACCACTTGGACTTTCCCGAAGATATGTCATTTCTGATAACGCCAACAATATAGTACGAGCATTACAGCTGGGTGAATTCCATCACATTCCCTGTTTTGCTTACACAATAAACTTGGTGGTGCAGAGCTTCCTAAGAAATAACCGTGAGGTGCAGGAGATGCTTTCGGTGGCCCGTAAAATTTCGGGACATTTCCGGCATTCTGCCAAAGCATGTAGGAGATTGCAGCAGCTCCTAGAACAGTTTAACTTGCCCTGCCACCAACTTAAGCAAGAGGTGTTAACAAGGTGGAATTCCACCCTGTACATGCTTCAGAGGATGGAGGAACAGCGCAAAGCCATCCAAGCGTATTGCACAAGCCATGACATTGGGAAAGGAGGGGGGATGATGTATTTCACTATTGCACAGTGGGGAATCCTTTCTGTGCTGTGCAAGGTGCTGAAACCATTTGAAGTTGTGACGTGTGAAGTGAGTGCAGACTCTGCTAGCTTGAGGCAAGTAATTCCCTTAATTCGACTATTGGAAAAGCAGCTTGAGAAACTGAAGGAGGAGATGAAAGAAAGAAATTCCGCAAAGTATGTTGACCTTGTAGATCAAGTACTTAATTCGCTTCGCAATGATACTAGAGTAATTAAAATCTTGAACTCGGATCACTACGTTTTGGCAACTGTGCTTGATCCAAGGTTTAAGACCTACATTGATTCTTTGCTTCAAAATGAGCGAGATGTGAACCTTTGCAAGGAGCTATTGGTCAGCAAGTTGTCCACTGAACTGGGCCTTGGCTTGACGACGTCTCCTCCTTCCGTTTCTCAAGCAGCTGCTTTTTGGAAAAAATTTAACTTTCAAAAGCAAAACAGGGATGACACAGAGACCAGACCACAACAGTTTAACATCTGGGCTGGTTCGAAAGATTTTTTAAAAAAATGTGTGACCTTGCCCATAACTCCATCCAATCCGAGTATTAACATGCAAAGGATGGTGGAGGATTATTTTCAAGAGGTTATTGATATGGGAAAGTCAGACAGTCCCTTTCCTTACTGGGAAGAAAAGCAAGCCATTTGGAAACCCATGTACAAAGTTGCTTTGCAATACCTAAACTGCCCACCCTCCAGTGTGTACTCTGAAAGAGTATTCAGCACAGCCGGGAACCTTGTCAGTGATCAACGTAGGAGGATACTTCCGAAAAATGTGGAAAAGATGATGTTCATCAAAATGAACTACATCTTCCACGAGGAAGGCCTTTACCATCAAAGACATAACAAGCACTGACAGTTCTCTAATAGCGGATTCAAGCGGAGATGAATTAATAGTCTGTAATGATGTACACACTGATGAGTGTGAGGATGATGCTGAAGATGATGCCGACAACATCTTTTTAAAACTTTCTATATAAGTGTAGGGTGTAATCTACCCCCAAACAGGAAAGGGACTTGGGGCATTTCTATTTCACGTACAATCTTGAAGGGCTACTGTTTTGTCAATTTCACGATAAGGGTAGGGTGTCATACACAGACAGACACCAAACTGCCTTTGTCCATTTCTATTTAACGTACAGTCTATGCTTGCTGGTTTTTTTCTATTTAACTCTATGTGGAGGGGGTGATATACAGACAGTCACCAAACTACCTTTGTCTATTTCTAATTATTGTACAGTCTATGCAGGCTGGCTTTTTTTCTATTTAACTACAAGTGGAGGGTGTAATATACACCCAAAGACGATTGGCGACATTGCCAATAGGCTAAGATGGAGAGGAAGACAATCAGGTTTGTGTGTAGAATTAAGGACGGCCTACCAGGGATTAAACTGTTTTTTTCCTAATTTATTAGCTTTAGAATTACCTCACTTAACCAAGAAACAGGTGGAGCACTAAATTAGGTTATTTTAGCCCAAAAAAAAGTAGATTTTTAATCAAAATTGCAAAACAAAACCAAACAAAACCAAAACAAAAACAAAAACACGCAAGGGAGGTTTTGGCAAAACCAAAACACAAAGGTAATCCAGATCCAAAACCAAAACACAGGAGTCTGTGACCATCTCTAATCTAAACTATCATATTTTCATTGTTTTTTTATTATCTACACCCTTTGCCTTATCCACATTCGCTGTCACTAATTGTCATTTGCCTTTATTTGTTTGAAGTATAAGTAGGTACATTATGGCTAAACAAAATTTCATTTTGTGGAGTGAGATAGTTGAAATTATATAAAGGGGTGAAGGAAGCACATTTTGATGGGCGTTCTTTGCAAAGCCATTTTCACTCAACAAAATTACTCGACTTTTACATCAGCCCAAAGTGGAGATTAGACCTCTAATAACAGCAAAAAGTCACATTTTTGTATCACATCTTATTGTGACGCTATTTTTTTTTTATATGAACTTTCACTTCCTCAGCACATGCATGAACTGGGGGAAAGACGGCTCAGGCATGTGCACAACTAAAGAATCCGTCCTGGCATTTACTTTAACTATAAAGCATTTTTTTTTTAATGATCTTGTTCTGTTATCTCCTGTTTTGCAACAATAGCTTCCCTTGCACTATGATAAATATGCCCCCATGTGCTCAATCTAGATTGAAATATATTTTGACCATTTGACTTACCAAGCTGTACCAACATAGAGAAGGTAAATGGCAGTTGTTATAGTAGACATTAAACCCCTCAGCGGGCTGCTTAGAGATACTGGGCCTGAGTCATTAATGAAAGTAAAGCAAAAAAAGGAGTAAATGTTCTCCAGGACGAACCATTTTGCAATGCAAGGGGTGCAAATTAGTTTATCATTTTGCACAAAAGTTAAATCCTAGCTGTTTTCTCTTCTAGCACACAAATACTTGATAGCTTTATTTTTATACTGAAATTTAAAGTTGATCTAGGACATGCCCTGCCCTAATTATAAATCTGTCCCCACATTTTAAATGTACCCCCCCGCCCTCCAATGCAACATGGTTTTGCCCATGTGCAAAGTTACTCCTTTTTTATGCTTTACTCTCCTTAATGACTCAGGCCCACTGAAACATGGCACACTGTTGTATAGAGAATACATTTTATTAATGACCTTTGTCAAGGATAGATAAACACAGCAATCTGGTCTTGGGTCTGTTTCCTTATCTTGAATAGCTTCTGAATTCCTATTCCCCATGTATGATGTTGACTTATATGCTTCTTGACTTAAATATTCCCTGGCC